>NC_091481.1:72186072-72333354 GCF_036971445.1 Narcine bancroftii
AAAGTATTACAAAAATTCAGTTTACCAGAGAAGTATATTAATTGGATTAAAGCATTATATAAGGGGTCATTGGCGAAAGTGACAGTAAATGGATATATATCAAAGCAATTTAACTTAAGCAGATCAACAAGGCAGGGATGCCCACTATCACCCTTATTGTTCGTGTTAGCTATAAAACCACTAGCAGAATTGATAAGAACAGAAAATAAAATAAAAGGGATAAAAATAAAAGGGATAAAAATAAAAGAAAGGAATATAAAATCAGTTTATTTGCAGATGACGTTATAGTATACTTAACAGAACCAGAAATATCAATAAAAGAATTACATAAGAAATTGAAAGAATATGGAGAAGTGTCGGGTTACAAGATTAACGTAAATAAAAGTGAAGCAAGGCCAATGAATAATGCGGATTTCTCAAAATTTAAGAAAGAATCACCATTCAGATGGCAAATGCAAGCAATACGATACCTAGGTATACAAATAAATAAAAGCCTTGGCCATCTATATAAATTCAATTATTATCCACTAATGAAAAAATTACAGGACGACTTAGAGCATTGGAAAGACTTACCACTAACACTAATAGGAAGGATAAACTGTATTAAAATGAACATTTTCCCAAGGATACAATACCTATTTCAGGCATTGCCAATACACTTGACAGAGAAATTCTTCAAGGAGTTAAAGAAAATAATAAGGAATTTTTATGGAAAGGGGGGAAACCGAGGATAGCTCTAGATAAATTAACAGAATGGTATAAACAAGGAGGCTTACAACTGCCAAACTTTAAAAATTATTATAGAGCCGCACAATTAAGATACCTATCAGATTTTTATCAAACAAGGGAAAAGCCAGATTGGACTAGATTAGAACTAGATAAAATAGGGGAGAAGATACCTGAACATATATTATATAAATGGGATGAAAAATTGGTACAACGTAGGAATTCTCCAGTATTACATCATCTGCTCAATATTTGGAAGAAGATTCATGTAGAAAGGAATAAAACAAATTACCAATTACCAAAACTAATACTGACGCAAAATCAGCTAATCCCTTTTATAATAGATAACCTTTCCTTTAGAGAATGGAGAAAAAAGGGATCAAAAGAATAGAAAATTGCTTTTCAGGAAATAAATTACTATCCTTTGAACAAATGAAGGATAAATATAATATAGCTCAAGATACAGTGTTGGCATACTACCAACTGAAATCCTACTTGAAGGACAAATTGGGAAGCAGTCTGAGGTTACCAGAGGGAAGTAATTTTGAATATGTGATTACAGATACAATGATAATCAAAAATTTCATAACAAATATGTATATTAAACTGCAAGAAAAGGAGAATGAGGAAACAAATGGTAAAACAAAAATGGGAACAAGATTTAGACATAAAGATAAAGAAGGAAACATGGGAGAAGTTATGCTCTGAAACTATAAGAAATACAATAAACACGAGGTTACGTATGATACAATATAACTGGATACACAGGCTATACATTACACCTCAAAAGTTAAATAAATGGGACCCAACAGTATCTGACAGATGTTTTCGTTGTAAAAAAGAAATGGGAACAACAATTCATGCAATCTGGACGTGTGAGAAAGTGAAAAAATTTTGGGAAGATCTAAACCAGATATTAAATAAAATCACAGAAAGCAATATGCCAAAAAACCCAGAGATCTTCCTCCTAAGTAACATAAAAAACAAAGAATTTGGACTTGATTTGGATGGTGCACAAAAAAGATTTGTTAGGATAGCTCTAGCCGTAGCAAAAAAAATGTATTATGTCAGCCTGGAAATCAGAAGATAACTTGAGAATACAACAATGGTATATAGAAATGAATAAATGTATTCCATTAGAAAAAATAACATATAATTTAAGAAATAATATTACAATATTTGAACAAATATGGGAGCCATACATGAAACACAATAGATAAAACCTACCGGAGTTCATCTACCACCTAAAATGACAGAAGAAGGAAATGAAAAGAATGGACTCAGTGGAATTTCTTGTTTATTTTTATTGAGTGACAACATTGTTTGACGGGTTTAATGTATCTTAGATTCTGTACTTTAAATGAATGGGAGGGGAGGTAGGGATGGTGGGATGGGAAGAGGGAGGGGGGGAGAAAACGACACTGTATATATTTGAAAAGAAAAATGTATGTATCTTGATCAATGTGGTTTATAGTGTGAAAAATAAAAAATTTAAAAAAAAAAGTGTAATAAGAGAAAATTAAGAAATGAAAATGGTGGCGAAGAGGTGGAAAAGAGGTGTATGCAAGATATAAGATGGCCATGTTGAACTATATGACTATAAACATTAATGGAATACATAACCAAATTAAAAGGAAGAGGCTACTAAATTTATTGAAGAAGGAAAAAAAATAGATATAGTATTTGTGCAGGAAACACATCTAACTGAAGTGGAACATAACAAATTAAAGAGTGACTGGGTTGGGTAGGAGATGCAATGGCAACATCTTATAACTCAAAAGCTAGAGGGGTAGCCATACTAGTTAACAAAAATGTACCAATCAAAATAGGAGGAAATAATAGATCCAGCAGGGAAGTATGCAATGATAAAGTGTCAGATATACTCAGAATTTTTGAATTTGCTCAATATACATGCGCCTAACGAGGAGGATCAAAAGTTTATGCAGGATATTTTTTTTTTGAAGAATGCAGACACATGGAAATATATTGATAGGAGGGGATTTTAACCTTAATTTGGACCCAATGTTGGATAAAACTGGACAAAAGACAAGTAAAAATAAAGTAGCCAAATTTATGATTAAATCAATGCAGGAAATGAAAATGAATAAATGTATTCCATTGGAAAAAATAACAATTTAAAAAAATAAAGTCACAATGTTTGAGCAAATTTGGGAACCATACATGGAACATATCAGAGAGAGCTTGCCTACGACCTCCATCCCCTAAAATGAGAATGAAAATGATAAAAATACAAAACGACTAGATTCAGTGTGTAAATAAATAGATGACGCATTTTTCTGGTTTACTTTCCTTTGTGTGAAAATACTGTTTTATAGTTTTATTGTATTGCAGATGTTGAATATTTATGGGTTTTGGAGGGAGGTGGGTAGAAGGGAGGGAGGGAAAGGGGGAAAAAAGGGGAGAAAAGACCACTGTAAATTTAATGAGAAACGTTTGTACATATTTGGTTGATATGGTTCACAGTGTGAAAAATTAAAATAACAAAAACCTCAATGATAAACTCAATCCGGGACTCACTTAGAGCCTTTATTGAGTTTTTTCTTTTCTTTCTGATTTGCAGAGTTTGTTTACATTTCTTAATTTGTTTACATGTGAATGTTTTTTTTTGCACTACCAGTAAGTGGCAGTTCTGCTTTGCCAGCAGGAAAACAAATCTCAGAGTTATATGTGATGTCATGTATGTACTCTGACAATAAATCTGACAACTGAATCTATGGCAGCTTGTTCCGCATCCATCAACCTTTCCCCTCCGGCCTCTTTTAAATCCTTTCCCTCTCACCTTAAACCAAGATTCAAGATTCAATTTTTGTCTGCTATGAGGTAGACAAATTTGCCATTGGCAATAATTGCCTGAAGCGCCTCTTACAGTCAGAGAAAGAAAAGCAAGTCCTCTCAGAGTCATCGAGTGTCTGTCAATTCACCTCCAGAGCCGCCACAGCACCTGCATAAGATGCCGTAGGTGGTTAATAAGGGATTACTTAAGGTGGTATGTGAGTGTGTGGGGGGGGGGTGGGGAATTGTTGAGAACCACTGACTTTAACCTAAACCCTCGTTTTACACTCCCCTCAATTAAGATAGTTACTATTCACCTAATCTCTGCCCCTCATGAATTTATAATCTTCTACAAGGTCTCTGCTCAGCCCTTGTTCCCGAGGGAACAAAGTCCAGTTTATGAAGCCTCAGCATGTAATTCAAGCCCTCTAGTACTGCTGACATCCTTGTGAATCTATCTGCATCTTTTCCAGCTCAATGACAATCAAAACTGTGCATAACACACCCAGAGTAGTTTTGTACGTCAGATCTGAGCAACAGCCTGTTGGAATTGATTCAACATTTAGGGAGACAATTGTCCCTCCCGCAAAGTTGGGTTGAGAAGTTTGGAACTCTCCGCTGATCTTACCAGAAATTCTCTTTTAAATATTTTTATTGAGTTTAACATATTAACATATACCGTAAACTTACATTCAAAATTTAGAACACATAACAAGTCATCTCATACACATTCAAGAATAAAAAATCTGAATAGAACTACATTTGACAGTTCCTTAATCGACATGAGAAACAAGTTATTGAATTAATCTATGATAACCATGTTGAAACACTTATGTGGCAAAATTAATCCAAGTAAAAAGTGATTAAAAAATCCCTACAAACTAAATCTAATCTAACTCTTCCCTCTAATCAAGGTAACCTTTGTAAGAGAAAAGGGAAATCATATATCAAATAGTGACCTCCAGACATCGGACAGAGAATCTCCGGAACATTCAAAATTCTTAATTCTTCCAATCATAACCATAATTTATGAATGGGCCACACATCTTTACAAATGGAAACTTTCTATCTTTAATGCTGTATCTAATTTTCTCTAAGCTTAAATAGGACATTACATCATATAATCGCTATGTATGGGTAGATAAAGAGTCATCTTTCCATTTCAATAAAATTGTTTGTCTGGCTATCAGCATGGTAGAGGGTAAAACTTTCTCCCGAGATGCAGACAGAAGTATATTTGGCTCGCGTGAAAAACTAAACAAGGTGTGACAGAACATAGATATGTTTTTGGGAGATAAATTGGGGCAGGTTTTTTTTTAAGTGTAGATCACATACAAACATTTTAAAACAGATCTTATTTAAAATACTGGAGCTCTGCTCATGCTCGACAGGCTGGCGCCGAGCCTTTGTAAACGCTTTGGAGAGTGCCCAAGAGACTTCACTAATGGATTCTTGTTTACAAAAAGGCAACAGATGAAATAACTTGTCGGAGCCGCAGATTGTCTGGAGGGGAACTTGCTGTTCTAAGAGGGTCATGTAGTTTTTGCAAATAGAGAGAGTAAAACAAGCTTTCTCTCAGAGAGAAAAATCAGTTCTACAGTTTAGCAGCAGCAATTGGGACTGGAACAGTACAAGCTGGCAAGCTTGTGGAAAACCCCATTTGGAAGATGGGTTGTGAGTGCTTAGTTCAGCCTGGTCAAAGCACTTGTGGTTCATGCAAGAGGAGAGGACTGGCTGTCTAATGTTTCACTTGCAATAAGAAAAACAAAAAGGAATTCTGTGGTAACCTGAAAGAGGTTATCATCTGGAGAACCCTGAGGGGGAAAGTTTCTTCGGTAAGTCACTGAAGTGGCTGATTAAAAAAAGGAATCAGTTGTGGGTATCCAGCATACAACAAATCTCTCTGAAAACCGACAACAATCTTCCTGAGCGGTAACCAGTGAACCTGGAGAAATGAGAAGTGAGATTGGACAGTGAATCAAAGAACCTTTCTGGACATACACGTGCGCTTAGAATTAGAAGGGTGTTAAGTTAGGTTAGTTAAGTCAACAGCAATAAGTTAGAGTGTGATTCTGTTTTCATGCTTAAAGATAATTAAAAGCAACTATTGTTTAAGTAACCATTTGTCTTGGTGAATATCTATTGCTGCTGGATTTTGGGGTCCTCTGGGCTCGTAACAATGGACGGTTCTATTTTGATCTTAAAAATCATTGATAAAGTTTGAAAAATGTCTTTCCAAAATCTCTCTAAATGTGGGCACTCCTAAAACGTATGGATCAATGAAACTTCAAACATTTTACACTTCTCATATAATGGATCAATATCTGCATAAAAATGAAATAATTTAAGTTTGGATGTATGTGTTCTATGTACCACCTTAAATTGCAATAAGCAGTGTCTTGCACAAAATGAAGAATCATTAATCAAGCTGAGAGTAGAGTACAAATCTTCATCTGAAAATGTTATGTTCAAATCTTGTTCCTAATCATTCTTAATCCCAGCCATTGAGGCTGATCTTAAATTCAATAAATCACTGTGAAGATATTAATCCACCATGAAAATAACCACGTGAAGAAATGAATCAAGTATATCAAGAAATTCTAAAACAGGATAATTGGTGCCAAATTCTGCTGGAAAGTGAACGTGCAGGAAATGGTAAGAAAGATGGGGGTAAGCTGCCAATACCCTCTAAAGTGGGATTCTGTGGAAAGGAAGCTCTGGCTTGGTTTGTGATTTTATAACCACATCACTGCATACAATTTCAGAGCATTCTGGCTGGTTGAATCATTGTCTGGTACAGAGGTGCCAACAGTCAAGACAATAAAAAAACTCCAGAGGGTCACTAACTCAGCCTGTAACATCATGGGCACCAGACTTCACTCCTTCAAGGACATCTACAAGAGGCGGTATCTTAAGAAAGCAGCCCCCATCCTCAGACCCCCACCACCCAGGCCATGCCCTCTTCACTCTGCTATCAGGAAGGAGGCACAGGAGCCTGAAGATGAGCACCCAGTAGCACAAGGACAGCATCTTCCTGGCTGCCATCAGATTTCTGAATGAACAATGAAACACAGACACTACCTGACTTTGTCGTTTTCTTGTACTATTTTTATTTAATTTTGTAAGATTGTTTAAACAAATGTTTGCACGGTGACGCTGTTGCAAAACAACAAATTTCATGAATGGTTCATGACAATAAATTCAGATTCTGAGAAAGCTTTCAAAACAATGATTCAAGGTTTGAAGGCACATGAATCGGATCCCAAGATCAACCTCATTTGAAGTTGGAAACCAACAACGATTATTGTTGGTATCTGCATGCCTCAACAGCTCAGTCCATTCCAGTTGCTACTGAGGAATTAGATCACGTTATGTTCCAAAGGAAGTTCTCTGCATACTTACATCCTTTTCCTGGATTGTGCACTCCTTGCAGTAGTAGGCGTCAGAGACTCCAGGGCCGCCACAGATCACACACCGGCCCTGGTAGGACCCATAGTTGCACTCGTCACAGATCCGCACTAGCGTGCAAGGCCTGACGTAGGAGTCGCAGATCACACATTTACCATCACCTGAGGAAAAGGCAATAAAGACAGGACATTTCAAAAAGTTTCATAGACAATGGATTAGCTTTTAAGACCCATCAACTTGTGATGATGGGCAAAATGTATGGATACTGTGGACAGAAAGTCAGGGTGACTATTAATTAATACACAGCTATTGGAACATCTGAGCCAATACACAGTGCACAACAGGCAATGAATTCAACCATTAGTTATCTTGCTTTACTGGCATTATTTTGAAGAGGTTGGGGAAAGAAGGGTTAATTATGTTGGGAAACCACCATTTACTTTTGGCAAACAAGGAGAAGCTGGAGGGACTCAGTGGATCAGACAGCGTCCATGGGTCTTCAGACATCTGCCCGAGCTGGTGTCTTAAGAAAGCAGCCTCCGTCCTTCAAGGACCCTCACCACCCAGGCCATGCCCTCTTTACTACCATCAGGAAGGAGGTACAGAAGCCAGAAGACCCAACTGTACAAAAACAGCTTCTTCCCCTCTGTCATTTTCAAGATTTCTGAATGGAAATCCATTCTGAATGGAAATGAAGATCCAGCTGCGCTGGATGGGTCACGTCTCCAGAATGGAGGACCATCGCCTTCCCAAGATCGTATTATATGGCGAGCTCTCCACTGGCCACCGTGACAGAGGTGCACCAAAGAAAAGGTACAAGGACTGCCTAAAGAAATCTCTTGGTGCCTGCCACATTGACCACCGCCAGTGGGCTGATAACGCCTCAAACCGTGCATCTTGGCGCCTCACAGTTTGGCGGGCAGCAACCTCCTTTGAAGAAGACCGCAGAGCCCACCTCACTGACAAAAGGCAAAGGAGGAAAAACCCAACACCCAACCCCAACCAACCAATTTTCCCTTGCAACCGCTGCAATCGTGTCTGCCTGTCCCGCATCGGACTTGTCAGCCACAAACGAGCCTGCAGCTGACGTGGACTTTTTACCCCCTCCATAAATCTTCATCCGCGAAGCCAAGCCAAAGAAAGAAAGGAATGGACAATAAACCACAGACACTGCCTCACTTCCTCTTCTTTTGCACTAATTAAAAAAAAATGTAGTAGCAATTTGCACCAATATTTTTATTGATTTTTCACAAATAAACATGCATATACAAAACATTTATGGAATACATAATATTAGCGACAAATTAGATAACTCACCAAACTTTAAAAAAAATCACAACCATAATATAAAATTACATCATTAAAGATTTTTTTAAAAATTACGTACAGTGTGATTCGAGAGCAAAATTCAAATGTCACATGAAGTGATGGTTGTTGACTAGGTGCCATTACAACACCTCGCAAGGAAGCCGGAGCAATTTTCCATAGCAAGAGGAAAAATAAACAATCCTTGCATTTTCCTGTAGCACACCAGAGGATGTTGCTCTATCTTGTAATGATTTATATTTCAATTTGTTAAATGCACAGTGGAGCAGAACAGAGGCCCAATTCCAAATGTCAATTTTGACTGAAGATAAAGTGAACGTTGAACATTACAGCACAGTACTAGCCCTTCGGACCTCAATGTTGTGCCGACCTATATATTCCTCTATTAAAAATACTCAAAATCCTCCCTGCACCGTAACCCTCTATTTTCGTTTCATCCATGTGCCTGTCTAAGAGTCCCTTAAATGCCCCTGATGTTTCAGCCTCCACCACCAAATCTCCGATGATCTGTCCTGGGACCTCCACGTCAATGCAATCATGAAAAAGGCTCACCAGTCACTAAACTTCATGAGGAGCGCGAGGAGATTTGATATGACGCCAAAGACCCTTGCAAATTTCTACAGATAGATCACGGAGAGCATTCTGACTGGTTGCATCACTGCCTGGTGGGAGGAGCCAATGCACAGGACAGGAAGAATCTACAGAGAGTTGTCAACTCAGCCAGCACCATCATGGCATGAGTTTTCACTACAATTAGGACATCTACAAGGGGTGGTGTCTCTATCCTCAAGGACCCTCACCACCCAGGCCGTGCCCGCTTCACTCTGCTGCCATCAGGAAGGAAGTACAGGAGCCTGAAGACGAGCACTCTGCAGCACAAGGATAACTTCTTCCCCTCCCCCATCAGATTTCTGAATGGACAGTGACCCACAGACACTACCTCACATTCCCTTCTTTGCACTCTTTTTGAAATGTAATTTATAGCTGCTGCAAAACAAATTTTGTAACATGTTCATGATAATAAATTCTGATTCACAAGTTGATGATGTGTCAAAGCACTTTTTAGCTGGGGTGCATACATAGTCAATGTGAGAAGACAAAGAAAATAAACATTATTTTATTTTGGACTGCCGGAATGATCTATATTATTAAATAAGAGTGAATGGTCTCCAGGTTCATTGAACAGTTCATGACTGCTTAGTACTGAAAAAAAGTTTAAAACTAGAGGGCATCAACCCAAACAAAAGTGTTACGAAACTCCAAATGTTTCCATTTTGGTACCCCTTTTCAGTTGTCTTCTCCCTCTCTCTTCAAGTACATATCCCTTTGAAAGTCTTTATTGAACTGCCACAGCCATTCAAGAGGCACATTATTAACTGTAACAACTTAGAATGCAACTCCAAAATACAAATCAGGGGCTCTCAATTTTCCTCAGAGCTTAAATATAACCTCCTTACAGACTTTTGTTTTACAAAAAAAACCATCCTCAATTTAAAACACAATTTCACTTAGTCAACACTTGCAAATCTCTGCAACCTTAGCACCATTCTGATTTGAGTATCTTAAACCTTCTACCTACAGTAGTTCTGATGCAGGGAGAAAAACAGATAGTGATTGGGTGTGGTGTGACAATTATAAAGACAGTTTACCAGGTTTGCATTCCATCTCTAACCAGCTTGACTGGACATCTAGTGCAGGCCTTAGCTTTGGGCTGTGTGAATCCTGCACATCCATGCAAGAGCAGACATGTCAATGCATGAACAAGAACCAGCATTTAAATCGCACATCTCACACATTTATTCATAATCAATCAATTGTCCTTGAAATGTAGTCGATGTTCTACAGAAAAAGACAAGGGAACAAATGTCCAATCAAACGGGCTGCACGGTTAGCGCAAACACGATTCCAGCGTCAGCACCTGGGTTTGAATCTGGCGCTGGCTGCAAGGGGCTTGTATGTTCTCCCTGTGTCTGTGTGAGTTTCCTCAGGTCCTCCGAAATGTAGAGGCTGTAGGTTAATTGGTGTATTTGGGGGGGTGTCACAGGCTCGTGGGCCAGAAGGGCATGTTACCATGCTGACCATCTAAATTTAAATCAAAATCCCAAAAAAGGCAAACAAGATAAATTACCTAACTATATTTTTTGGTCATATTATTTAAGAGAAAATTAAGAGCTTCATTTCAGAACAAACCAAAATGCTTCATAATTAATTAAATAGTAACCCATCTAATATGGAAATCAGGACAGTCCATTTGAAGGCTGTAAGATTCCACGTTTTTGTAATAGCACGAAACAACCCCCTTAATATAATCTTCAAGCGATGATCCAGATTTTTATGCTCAAATCTCTGGGATGAAGCTTGAACCTTGACAATGACCTTGCTGATCAACAGCAAGAATGTCATCTGAGGGCCAGAGAGAAAGTTTTTAGTGCAGCATTCTCAGCAGTGAACTACTGTGCTAACCTTGGCTTTATATCTAAAAAACTGGTCTTTCTGCCTCAGATTTAAACCTTGGACAAATAGATGATAGTAAAAGGATGCCGGTAATTCCCAATCTGTGCTACCAGGCAAGACACTGTTTTCATGCCAGAATGGATAAAAAGTATGGAAGCAAAATCAAGCTAAAACATTTGTATCTGAAATTGCAACAAATCACCTGCTGATCCCATTTCCTTGGAAAATATAAAGACATTAACCCTTTTGACTCTGACCAATTGAGTGCTGACTGCATCCATGGGTAAACTATAGTATGAAAGATTAAACATCAGAATGAACCAGCTGGTGGTTGGGTACACAACCAGTTGCGGTAAAAGGTAACATGGAGTCTATGTGCTTGTTGGTAGTCCCTGAAAACAGGGACATGGAGTCCCAAAGGGTTAACAGAAATCATATTTTGTCATAAAATTTTTTCCAATGCTCTGCAAAACAGCCGGGCAGCAGGTTTGAAAATTTGATTAAAAAGCACATCAGTTCCCCATTGAAGAGGAGTGGAATTTTCCATTACTGCATTCCAAGGAGTTCTACTCCTGGCCACAGCTTTGCTCTTCTCATCACTGCTGCTCTTGTACAAACACAACACTTCAGAACTCATCTACATCTACAGAAAAACAGTGATGGACCATGTTTTCATTCTAATTAAATACAAACGCTGGAGAAATGCAAGAGATCAAACTGTGTACTTTATATAGCAAAGATAAAGCTACATAGTTAAGGTTTTGGGCTCAAGTCCTTCATTAAGATATGAGCAAAATGCACGCAGGCTCCTGAGAAAGGATATGTATGTCCTGTACAAAGTGAAAGGAGCCAAGTGCAGAACAAATCCTTTCTCAGGCTGAAATATTGATTATACATGTTTACCTTTGCTTTATAAAGTACACTATTTGACCTGCTGCGTTTCTCCAGCATTGAGTTTTTTTCTTCAACCACGGTATCTGCAGTCTTTACTCCTTTTATTCTAATATTGCATTTAAAATCAACAAGAACCATTCGACTGAAGAGGTACTTGGTCTTCAAGTATCACAGAATGAACTCCAAAGGACACAGTCTTGCACAACACCTTGATTGGAATATAAATTTTAATTGTTTAATTAAGAGATACAGCACAGCATGGTAACCAACCTGTGATGACCAAATACACCTACGTGATCAATCAACTTACTAACCCAGTACGACTTTGGGATATGGGAAGAAACCAGAGCACTCAGAGGAAACGCATGTGGACACAGGGAGAGTGTATGAACTCTTTACAGACAGCATTGGATTTGAACCTGGGCCATTGGTACTGCAGTAGTGTTGGGCTAACTACTACACCGATCATGACGCCCAGCAACATGTTCTGTCCTGCCTTGGTGTCACATTGCTTACAGCCATCCAAAGTTCAAAACCCAGTTCTCCTTTTGAAGTTGAATGAAAAAGTCTGCAGATGCTGGGGTCAAGCACAGTACAAAAACATGCTGGAGAAACTCAAGAGTAAGATGGTAAGAAAAGGGTGATCAATATTTCAGTCCTGGGCCTTTCTTCAAAACAACCTTTTCACCCCACATTTCTACTTTGGTCATTTCTCACCTCTCTGTGCATTCACAATTTACAAGCTGCTTTTTTAAAACTGCTTTGTATGAGCCAGTTTCTCCTCTCCCTCCTGAGTATGCAACTGTTGGGAGGCTTTTCATAGAGAGATTGCACAAGAGGCCCTGTTTGCCTGTTTAATGAATGCAAAGATCAAACAGTCCTACTCAAAGAAGTTGGGGGGGGGTTCTGGAATCGCTGCCAACTTACTTCCTTTAACCAAAAAAATTTAAATTGTCATTTATCTCATTAGGTGTGTGGAATATTGCCAAGTACAAAGTAGTTGCCACATATCATCTACATAACAGTTCAGAAAACAATTAATTGACTGTGATGGAGTCTTGGGTACTCATATGACACAGGTAACACAAATGCATTAACATTTCTTTTTAATTAAAAAAAATTTAGACATGCAGCACAGTAACAGGCCTTTCTGCCTGTGCCACCCGATTATACCCAATTGACCTGCAACCCCAGTACATTTTGAAGGGTGGGAGGAAACCAGAGCACCTGGAGGAAACCCACATAGGCATGGGGAGAATTTACAAACTCCTGATAGACAGCGCGGGATTTGAACCCTGATCTTGGTTGGTGGTGCTGTAACAGCGTTGCACTAACCGCCACACTAACCATGCTACATCTTTAATGTAGCATCAATTTTACGTTGGAGGAAGAGAACATCAGGCACAACATTCTGAGAAAATTTAATACCGAATCAGAGGGAGACCTGGCTAAACAGGTACAAGAAAAATTAACAAAGTAGAAAATGACAGCCTTACGGAGTAATAAATCACCAGGATTGAATTGTTTATATCCTCAAGAGTCTTAAAAGTTGTATGCAGGAATATTTTAGGTGATGGACCAACAATTTTCAAAATTCCCTTATTTTGAGAACTGAGTCATTGCCCTAAACCAGGGGTTTCACCCTTTTTTCTTCTCCACTCACATGCCACCTTAAATAATTCCATACCAACCACAGACCATCTATAAGCATCCTATGCAATAGGTACTCTGTGGATAAGGGATTACTTAAGGTGGTATTTGAGTGGAAAAAAGGTTGAGAACCACTGTCCTGAAACCTGAGGTCAAGGAATTTGACTTAGTTTAGGATTCCAGAGTTAAGGATGGAGGGACATTTTACAAATTAGATCAGAAAGATTTTTGATGAGATAGAAAGCCTACACATCCATGTTTGCAAATGGGACAAAGTCTGGACATATTGCATGTGTATTGGCCGAGCATTAAATTGCAAAGGGATATTAATAGCTTGAGCAACAAGGTAATATCGTGCCAAATGGATTTTATCTGAGGCAATGCGAGGTCATGTACATTGGACTAAATAGGAAACAGAAGATTTGCAAAGTGGTGAAAGGCTAAAAGCAGTAGGTGGCCTAGAGGGATTTGAGAGCTTACGTACATAGATCGTTTAAATGTCATGAGCAGAAAATTGGTCTGCAACAGGATCCCATTACCAGTCATATCTTCCCCTCTCCGCCTTCTGTGACTCCCTTGTGCACTCATCCCTCCACACCAATTGCTCCCTTGGGACCTTCCCTTGTAGCCGCAGGAAGCACCACACGCACCCACGCCACCATTCGGGGCTCCAAATAGTCCTTCATTTGTGTATCCGCGGGAGTGATTCACTGCAACTGGTGCTCCCTTTGTGGCCTTCTCTACATTGGAGAGACGGGATGCAAACTGGGAGATCACTTTGTTGAGCACCTTGCTCTTTCCGCATCAGTGACCGGGGATCTCCCAGTGACCAACCACTTCAATCCTGCGTCACCCTCCCATAGTCACATGTCTGTCCATGGCCTCATGTACTACCCCACTAAGACCATCCATAAATTGGAGAAACAACACTTGATTTTCCATCTGGGCACTCTCCAACTGGAAGGCATTAACATAGACGCCTCTGGTTTCTGTTCTCACTCCCCTTTCCTCTTTCTAGCCTTTCGGACCATGCTCATCCCCCCTGCCCCTCTCTATACTATTTTGTTCAGGCACCTGTCTACATGTTGCTCATACCTTGATGAAGGGCTCAAGATTGAAGCGTTGGTTATGTCCTTTTATCTTTGCTATATAAAGTACACTGTTTGACCTGCTGAGTTTCACCAGCGTTGTGTTTCTGCTTAGATGAATTAAATGCTGATCTACATCTAGAGAGTCAAATGAAAAGTTATCCTGTAGCAATCAAAAGCCCTGGTTAGATCCCATCTGTGAAAGGCTCCGCACAGATTGGTGTGAATGCCCCAAAAAGATTTGAGGGGTGAAATCAGGGGTGTCAAACTCAAATTCACAGAGGACCAAAATTTAAAACTTGGACTAAGTCATGGGCCAAACTAAACATTTAATGAAAATTTTCAATAACCTTCTTTCAACATATGTAATGTTAAACTTTTTATTAAAATAAATGTTTAATAATAGTTTTGGTTAAACTCTTTCCAGAAGAAGCATTAACAAATGAGAAATTAAATATTCAATAAATAATATTTCTCTATAGCCTTTAAGCTCCTTTTAAATGTATTTTTTTTCACAAGCCAACAAGTCAAAAAAAATAACAACTTGCTTCAATGAAAATCCAATCTTTCAACTATGAACAGTCCAAAGTTAACCAAAGAAAATATTAATCCAAGCTTAGCTTGCTACACTGTGATTTACTCTGATGCACCTGGGTCTAAACCAGATACTTGGCATCTCTTCTTAGATGCAAGTTAATCAAACTCTGAGTTTGCCTCCCACCTGTCTTGAAAGGTCCTGTTTTCTGTCTTTCATTTGGCCATTTTTCGTAAGGGGTTTATTACATGTGAGTTAGGCGACAGGTCGCAGACGCTAATGAAAGTAAAGGGAGGAGGTAGGGGCGATTAGCGGGCTGACGCCAATGCATTTGCAGAGCATCCTGGGATTTGTAGTATTAGCTGTGCATGCGCTATACTGGCGCGGCGGCCAGCGGGCCAGCTCTAATACATATTTGATATGATCTTGCGGGCCAAATATAATTATATCACGGGCCAAATTTGGCCCGCGGGCCTGAGTTTGACATGTGTGGGTTAAACAAACAAGTTTTACAGGACTCTAACCACACACAAGAACTACAACACCAATCCTTCTGCAGAAGGGGCCATTGCAGAGACGGGGCAGCACAAGACATTGGACAAAGCAATGGAAAACAAGGCAGGTCATTCATTCATCACCAAGAACGCTTGGGCGCCAATGAAAAACCACAAGAATTCTCAAAATGCAAACACCACAATCGAAATGCTGACTAGACCAACTGCTTAATTAACGGCAACACAGGCTCTCCAAAACAAGAAGAAAGAGAAAATTGCAACGAATAGAACTTAAATATCGATTTCATTGACTAAAGTGCAGCAGCTGAAATGGAAAAATTAATGGCACAGGAGAGCAAGGTCACATGCGTCAACACTGGACAGAAGAAGAAATTTGGGGTAGTGGGTTCATAAAATGGAAAAGCATTAAAGGTCGCTCTTCGGCCAACTCACAAAGCAGCTCACAAGCTTCACCCCTGTTTCTGTTGCCCTGTAAGTGTTTCTTAATCAAACCCCAGTGAAATCTGTCTTCACCACATTAACAGGCAGCGCATTTCAGATTTCCAGCATGCACATTTCATCCTAGGAACCATTTTTTAAACCAACATCCTCCTATTACACAACACTCCCAAGCTTTCTGTTATTCACACACCTGTGGCTTGCACCACCATTGAAAGAGAGCAAAAATAAAGCAATGGCCTCCCACCTTCCATTATACTGAAAACAAACCATTCACCATGACTCTGTAATAATCAGCGTTATCTGTGCCATCAATTACACTTTTATGCCACATAGAAATCTACAGCACAGTACAGGCCCTTCAGTCCTCAGAGAGGTGCTGACTTTAATAACCTACTCTTTCTCTTTACTTTTCAATATTTTTATGTAACCTACTCAAACAACTGTCTAGAATTTCCTTAATGCATAACCCTTTATTTTCCCTCAGTTCCATGTACCCATTCAGTGGGTCTCTTAAAAGATCATAATGCATCTGCATCCACCACTGTTGGCGGCAGCACATTCTGTGCACTCGCCACTCTGTGTGAAGAGCTCTTTTGCCTCTTGCATTTCCCTGCACTTACTCCCAAACACCTTAAAACAATAGCCTCTTGCGTTGGCCATTTCAGCCCTGGGAAATAGCCTCTGGCCACAATCAATGCCTCTCATCATCTTATACACCTGTATCAGGTCACCCTTCATCCTCTGTCACTCCAAGGAGAAAAGACCAAGCTCACTCAATCTATCGTAAACCATGCTCTCCAACCCAGGCAGCATCCTTGTAAAATTCCTCTGCACCCTCTCTATAGTATCCACATCTTTCCTGTAATTAGGAGACCAAAAATGAACACAATACTCTAAGGAGTACAGCTGCAATACTTATCAGCCGAATTAGAGTATACAAGTTACTGATATGCATCGACTACATTACCCAATCAAAATATAAAATGGTTGGCCCTTAGCAAATCTGTACTAGCTTTCCTATTAACCCAGATGATGATTGATCCCATCCCGGATGGATGTTTTCTAAAAGTTTTCCCGTGTGTGTGTGTGTGAGAGAGAGAGAAGAGAGAGAGGAGAGAGAGAAGAGAGAAGAGAGAAGAGAGAGAGAAGAGAGAAGAGAGAGAAGAGAAGAAGAAGAGAGAAGAGAGAAGAGAGAAAGAGAGAAGAGAGAAGAGAGAAGAGAGAAGAGAGAAAGAGAGAAGAGAGAGAAGAGAGAAGAGAGAAGAGAGAAGAGAGAAGAGAGAAGAGAGAAGAGAGAAGAGAGAGAAAGAGAGAAGAGGAAAGAGAGAAAGAGAGAAAGAGAGAGAGAGAGAGAGAGAGAGAGAGAGAGAGAGAGAGAGAGAGAGAAACTACAGACCGACAGCTGAAGTTCTGGAACAAAGTGTATCATCTTGTTGCACTGTTGAGAACAGGCAAGGTTCTTCAGACCCAAACAATGTTCAGACGTTTCCCCCCATCCCCACAGCAAAATGCAAGGTACTTTGCTTTACAAAGTACTCTGTTTGATCTGCTCAATTTCTCCAACATTACTTCCATAGCTAAGCCCCAGGTTATCTCAGATAAAAGCTGGACTGTCGCCCTTCGAAAGGCACATTGAATATTAATATCCAAAAAAAGAGGTTTGCAAGCTCAAAAGGGTGAGCATATCCACCTACTATTATAAGACCTCACTTGGAGTATTGTGATTATTATATGAAGTGCGTTAGACAGCTCTTGGCCTAGACATGTTGGAATTTAGGAGAATGAAGGGGGGGGGGGGGGGAAATCTCATTGAAACATTTCGAATTATTGAAGGGCGTAAACAGAGTAGATGTAGAAAGGTTGTTTCCCATGGAGGGAGAGTACAGACAAGAGGGCATCCGCTTAGAACAGAAATTTGGAGGAATTTCTTAAACCAGTGGTTGGTAAATCTGTGGAATTTGTTGCCATAGGCAGCTGTGGAGGCCAGGGCCATTGGATGGCAGAGAATGATAGGTTCTTGATTAGCCAGGGCATCAAAGCTTATGGGGTGAAGGCTGGCAGTGGGGCTTGAGTGGGAAAATGGATCAGTTCATGATGAAATGGCGGGCAGGACTTGATGGCTAAAAAGGCCAATTTCTGTTCCTACATCTTACATTTTGCTCCATGTTACTGCAGGGGCAAACAGACCTGTTTTGGCACAAGAATTCTTAATCTAGAATATTAAAGAAAAAATCTATCGTGTGCTATGTGACAGTGGTGGGATTAAGGTTACTGAACAGCAATAGTTCACACCTCCTCATTTGGCATACCATCAGACAATGAGTCGTAGCTTGTCAAGGAAGAAATAAGTGTCAACAGATGCCAGTCAACCTTTTACACCATCACACTGTTGCAGAAATCAAGCAAGGGTATCTTCATGACAACACTGGTATGGTCATTGCCTATGTGATTTGTGATTGTCTTGACTTTAATCTGCTTTGGTGAATGGGGGTTGGGGTGAGTGAGATAAATGTGTGTCAGTTTAGGTTTCAGGGCAGTCATCAGTTTATTGGAGGAGCAAAGGAGAAACAGATCTCCTGGAAGGAGTGAACACACCTCCACCCATGCTGCTTTGTCAAGAATATAGCTGGACTATGATAGCCGACAGCTGAGATTGGAGGGAGGAGCAATACCCCCTGATTTGCCCAGTGTTTCAGGATAAGGCAATGAGCAGGTTGGGACTTTGCCAAGGTCACATCGGGAACTGTGGATAATGCTCAACAGCCTGAAGATCTTGGAATTTCGTGGAGAGTGTGCTATTTGACTAACATCTCAACTGAGGATTAAATTGGAGGGAGAAATTACACAAACAAAAAATTGAGATGGCTAAATAGGATTCAGGTGAAGATGTCAAGAAATTCATGCGTATATCTATACTTTAAATTTAAAACGTGGACATACAGTATGGTAACAGTCCTTTCAGGTCCACAAGCCCTGTGCCGCTGAAATACCCCAAATTAACCTACAACCCCCATACGTTTGAAGGATGGGAGGAAACTGATGCACCCAGAGGAAATCCATACGCAGACATGCGGACAACGTACCAACTCCTTAATGACAGCGCCAGATTAGAACCTGGGTCACTGACGCTGTAATATTGTTGATTTGTCTCTGGTCATGAAATCTCATGAAGGCAAACGACTCCATCCCCGTAGGTGCTTCTAAACTTTCTTCATTCTATTTTGAATATTCATCTGATTTAACCATCCACCTCCACATAATATTTATCTGTGAAACGGAGGACAGGTAAACAAGGGGAGTAGTGATGGAATGCAACTGATAACCTCCCTTTTGTAAATCTGTCCTTGCTCTAAGTTAATCTTAGAGAGGAAATTGGACGGTTACCTGTTCCTGTGCCCATCAGAAGGTTGCTGCAGACCAATTCTCCACCATCGTATACATAAAAACCATCTACCATTTTTCTAATTTGCATAAAAGCAGCTTGGTTAGTGCAACACTATTATTGCGGTAATGACCAAGCTTTGAATCCTGTGCTGTTTGTAAGGAGTTTGCATATTCTCCCTGTGTTCTGCGGGGATTTCCTCCAGGTTTCTTCCCATGATCCAAAGAGAACTAGACTGGTGGGTTAATTGAACACACGGATGTATTTGGGCAGTATGGGGGTCGTTAGCTAGAAAGGCATATTACCATGCTGTATGTTTCAATAAAATGTTAAAAATATACCATTTTACTAATTTGCATGAAAACAGTCTGGTTAGGACAATGATATTACAACGCCAGCGACTCGGGTCTAAATCCACTGCTGCCTGAAAGGAGTTTGTATGTTCTCTCTATGTCTGCATGGGTTTCCTCCCAGTGCTCCAGTTTCCTCCCACATTCCAAAAGAAGCTTGGGGTTAGTTGTTTAATTGGTCAGATGGGTGTGCTTGGGCAGGGCGGGCTCACAAGTCTATACTGTGGTATTTCTCCAAATTAAAAAAAAAATTAAATTATAAAATACTTAGAAGGGCCAAACTAGCCTGTTTCTGTTCTGTAATTGTTATATGGTTATTTGAGTTTCCCTACATCAGTGACATGGGGAATGGTTATATTAAAACAAAGGAGGGGGGGGGGGGGAAAGGAGAAAAAAAAATCACATGCAGTTTACAAAATTAAAAATGACCTTGAGTTTTTCATGCAGAAAACTTTAGCTATTTGTATTTTGACAGGTCTGACAGCCAAAGATGGGACGGAGCCAAAACACTGATAAAAGATGAAAGGAATGCAGAGGAAATGCTAACCTGTTATCTAACTACAGTCAGCTCTTTCCTTTTACTTTCTATGAAACAAAAAGCTTGCTTGTATGCTCTGCCTGGGAGATTTGTCCTTATAGCTCGAATTCCTAATGTGCACATAGTCCAGTGGCAGGCAGACTCTGTGCCAACCAATGCGGAGGCTTATTTATAAAAAGGAACATTTACTCAGGGACAAGTTCAATCCTCACAGATTTGTGTTTCAAACATGAAAGACAGCCCAGTTTATTTCCACAACGTCAGCCTCAGCTTCAATTGGACCTTACAGAGAAATGGTAATCCTGTTGGCTCTGGTCACAGCAAACAGTGAATCAAGTTTTCTGTGCAGTAATTACATGATGGAACTTAGCAAAATAAGAACATTGCCGGCTTGAATAAACTTTTGTTTGCATTCATTAAGCTTCAGTGGTTTCCAACACTTCACCCAAAAGGAGCACCTTGGTCCAAATTTAAATATGTTTGTCTCCCTCTCCATTCAACAAGGAAGCTGGAACATTTACCATTAAATTGTCAAATGCAGAAAAGCCAAATCAAGTTGCCAGCTTTTGATAATGCTTGAAAAGGGAAGGGTGGGGGGGGGGTTAGGGGAAGAACTGGCAGCTGTGAAAGGGAAGACAAACTCAGATAGGGGCTTTCTTATCCTCAGCATTTGCTACAACAACCATGCAGACAGTAAATTACTTTTAAAATCTCAACTGCTGCACGGTATAGGCAATCTGAGCAAGCAATTTGCTCAGAGCAACGTTCCACAAATAGTCTTCAGATAAATGACCTGTAGATCTGCATTCCTTTAGTGGTATCGTGGGCCTGGAGACCTGAAAAAAAAAACTCTTGTGTTACAGGGCAAAAGGATCTTTCTCAGCAATCTGCAAGGATGAATGGGGCCTCTGTTCAATGTTCCATCTTCTGAAAAGACAGCCTTTCCTATAGTCTAGCACTCATTCAAGAATAAGCCAAGTGTCTAAACAAGCAGTCCCTTTAAATATGACAATATAAGAATACAGTAAAACCCCTGGTATCCAGCACCTATGGGGATTGGCAGATGCCAGATGTGAATTTTTCAGTTGCTTGAGATCGCATGCTGTGTGGATTGCTGAACTAAGGGCACAATGCGCCAATTTTAAGCTTTCCTATTTATTTTCCACAATTTTTTGCAGTTGCTTGAATTTTGGATAACAGGGGTTTTTTACTGTACCAGCATAAAGTTGGCAAACAGGAAATATCTAGATTATCAATCATCCTTTGCAAAAGAAGGGATTCATGGAATTAAAAGAATTACCACATTGTATTAGCCAAGATGGTGGGATTATACAACAATTTGAATCAATGGAATGATTACCTGAATAAAATATTAATAGTCTTGGTTCTCATTCTTAAACCATGACCTATTGACTTCAATTCAATCGAGGATTGAAGATTAAGCACTGGTACTACGCTTTCCACAACTGATTAAAACTCAAAGAGGAACAATCTTGGTGATGGGCCCAATTTTTTCATGGTGACCAAAATGTCCCACTCACACTAGGCCCATTTGCCTGTGTTTGTGAAGTAATTGACAAATAAAACTCCTTCAAACTGCACAGCAATGAAAACCAGATAATATTTTTGTAAATGTTGATGGCAGGGGAGGTGTTTGATGGTGGATAAACACTGGATACTTTCCTTGCTCTTCTCTAATGGTGCCATTGCATCTTTTAGAGTAAGTCCAGGAGTTGGGTACTCACTTTACTGCCTGATTTGAACCGGGAAAGAAGTTTGACATCAGTTTCATGAAGTGTTGTAAACATTGGGAATGTCCTTGGATTGTTTTGGTAAAATCAAAACAGTTGTTAAATGTGTCAACCAATATTAAAATATCACATCTACAGTACAAATTCAATGTTATATAGAATTTAGGACTTTCAAGTACGGTGGAAGTATTCAAACATGTGCACTTTTAGTAAAGTAAAGCATCCAAAACACTTTGCAAGGGTGTAATCAGATTAGTCTGAAGACTCAAGAGAGGAGAGATACAGGGGACTTGAATCATACAAATCAGTACAATTAAATTGCAGATATTGTCTTTCCATTTTTCTAGTGTGAAATTCAAGTCAACTACTGATATTTTAAAAATATACATCACCCAGAAACAATCTGCAGAATTAAAAGCTTTATACCTGCATACACTGCCAAATATTCTCCATTTTAAATTGGTACCTACGTAAACCCTTGAACTGGAGTCAACTTATTAGTGTCACAGTGCTACAGCTGGTCAGGAGGTGTCATTACCAGCTAAAAGACCTTTTCTGTTTGATGAGCAGACACAAGCACAAGACAAAACCCGATGTGAATTGCTATGTACTGATATTGCAGATCCCATGAAATTAACCTCTTCTGCTAATCTTTACCACTAGTAAATTGGAGGAGCAACACCTAATTTGCCATCTGGGCACAATCCAACTGGATGGCATTAACATCGACCTCCAGTTTCTGCTCTTCCCCATCCCTCTAACTCCTTTCCTCCAGCACCCCAACTCCTTCCCTCTCCATTCACCCCTTCCCCATTTGCTGCTGCGCCCTCTCTCCGTGATCCACCTGTTACCTCCTGCCTGTGCAACAGTGCTCTTCCCCTGCCACTCCCCCTACCATTATGTTTGGGCCTACATTTTGCTCAAATCTTGATGAAGGGCCCAAGCCAGAAACTATGGTTGTGTATCTTTATCTTTGCTACATGAAGTACACTGTTTGACCTGCTGAGTTTCTCCAGCATTGTTTTTACTACTAACCTTGGAGTTGGTCCACCAATACTAAATGTTGCATTGGTTATTCTGATACTAAATCTCATTCTTCCAGATGCAAGAATGACAATGTTTGCATTTTTGGCAATTCTGCAATCAAATCAGCTGGCACCAGGCTGATGGTCTCTACTCCTACTGCAGGATCAGTTTGAAAATTGGGTCTCTTTTTCACCTAGCCCTGCTGATAGTGGGAGTAACACAGCCAGGTTCTGGCAACCAATGCAGTGGTAACCCTTTCGCTCACTGAGGAGGATAGCTGACAGCTGAGGAACAACAGGAGTTGTTTCAATGGGAGTCATGAAGTAAACAGCATTCTCAGCAAGTGCAAAAATGTTGTAAGGAAAAAGTGTTCATAGAGTTTAATTCGTTCACTGACCCCACTCTCACCTCTGATTTTTTTTTCAAAATACTACTATGGCCTAAAACAATTATAGTTTGTCTGGAACTTAGCTACAATCTTTTGTTATTACATTTAGATATTTAAATATGAATTTAGACTTACAGCACGGAAAAGGACCCTTCCAGCCTACAAACCAGTGCCACCCAAATACACCAATCAGCCTACAACCCCCAGGCGTTTAGAAAGATGGGAGGAAACTGGTGCTCACCGGGAAAACCCACACAGACACGGGGAGGACGTACATACATACAGCACAAGATTTAAATCCTGGCTGCTGGTACTGTAAATAGCGCTGTGCCAACCACCACACTAACTGTAGATTGGGGGTTAGAGATAGCAAAATGCAAGCCTGCTTTACCTGATAACTGCATTTGGATCAACTCCCACTGCAAAGTGATTGGTGTACTGAACAAATCCTGTTACAAAGCTGTGATTATCTTCTTCAATTGTGCTGACTGGATTTATAGAATATTAACTCACGAACACCAACCCAGATGAAAGGTAAACAGTGTAGGCAGGAGAGGCGGGGCTCTTTCCAGCCATGTCCCTCCATAATTCCATAATATGGTGAGTGGCAAGGTTCAGCTGTGCCAAACAATCACTTTTCAGTGATCCACCAGAAGGCTGCTACCATTCGTAGAACTGATTCTGGCAGGGTCAAAGGCAAGGCAGTCTGATAACTCTTTTAATGAAATGCAATGGAAGATTTGTGCACAAAGAAGACAGATGAGCATTCATGTCACACAATATTAGATTTCTCAGAAGCTTCTCATGGTACCACACAGCAAGTTACTTCGAAATTCAGTCACTGTTACATGGGCAAATGTGGCAGTCAGAGTGCGCAGAATTCATAAACAGTTTTTGGCAATGTTAATCCTTTGGACTCCGGCCATTTTAAACCTTTCATAATATGTACTCCAGACTGGGTCCATGGGTAAACTATAGTATGAACACCAGTATGAACCAGCTGATGGTTGGGCATAAAACCAGTCCTGGAAAACAGGGCACAGAGTATATGCGCTTGTTGGTAGTCCCTGAAAACCAGAACAGGGAGTACATGCACTTGTTGCTAGTCCTTGAAAACTGGGAAACAGAATCCAAAGGGTTAATGATGGGACTAACATGTCAATTGAGCACCTTGCTCATCCACAAGCAATGGCATGGTGTGAACATTTACGTAAAGAAGTGGATCGTGAGGGGGGTGGGGGGGTGGCTTGGGAGGAGGGAGGGGGGAGGGAGAAAAAGTCACTGTAAATGTGTGGAAAAGAAAAAGTGTATATCATGGCTATTGTGATTTATGGTGAGAAAAGTAAAAAATTTTTAAAAAAAAGAAGTGGATCATGTCAATGGACTTCTGTTTAACACCTGGGCTGAAAACAGCACCCCCTAAGTGTGCAACAGAAGCATTGCACCAAGAGGTTCCAACTGAGAATCGGGTTTCAAACTGGTTGCCAATTGTCCCATCCATTCCCTTCAAGTAACAGCTGAGCTAGCCATTCAGAATCCTTGAACCTGCCTCTCCTCTTAAACAAGTTCCTTTTGAGCTGAACCTCATTGCCCCTTCATTGTATTTTCTAACTCAACAAAGTTTCAGTTGTGAAAGCCAAAACTGTCCCACAGTTAGCAGGACCACAGCCGTTAAAGAATTAATTTTCAGGCAACTTTTAATTTAAGGTATTTGTGGCAGTGCCTGTGGTTAGATGAGAAGGGTGCTGAAGCAGGAGGAACGTCGCAGGATAATGGTGAAAAAGGATGGTAGGCGTGACTACATTGCTTTAAAGGTGGTAGAAATTAGCGTGGATACAAATGTGGAAGTGGAAAGTAAAGAGGAGCCTCGTCCTTGCTCTGGGTGGGAGGAGAGGGATGAGATCAGAAGTGCCAGGTGAAAGAGTAGCAAAGATTCCTGTCAATGATAAATCAAAAAGCACCGAGGGGGGGTGGGGGAAACGTGAGGGGAAGGTGTCAGCAAAGGAAGATACGATGGAGAAAAATGCAGAATGGAATTCTCGTAGAAAACAAGGTTGGAGAAGATGGGAGTCTGGGCTCAAAAAGAATGCTGGTCTCCAAAAAGAAAAAAAATGGGAGCACAGCCAAGTTTGGGCACCTGCCTACATTTTACTCATACCTTGATGAAGGGCTCAAGCCCAAAACATTGGTTATCCACCTTTATCTTTGCTATATAAAGTCCACTGTTTGACCTGCTGAGTTTCCCCAGCTTTGTGTTTTTATTATGAATGCAGCTTCATAGGCACCTAGAAACACTGTTGGTAAAAAAAATCAATGTACATTCGTGTTTAAGTCTGAAACAGTGCAGTCAGTAGTATTTTCTTTCTCCTGAAAATATATTAATTCATAAATATTTTAAAAACATGAATCATCAAAAAATCCAGCCATTGCAAGGAAAATTGTCAAATTTGGCTCTTGCAGTAACAGTTATATTGTAAAAACAAATGTAATTGAAATAACAAATCTATTACAATAAGCAATCTTCATTAAAATGGCTAATTAGAAATCAGACTGAACTGTTAACATTTTGGACAGTTGATTTAAAAAAAACACTAACAATGAATTTATATCAAGTTTCCATCCATTTGAGTTAAAGTATATTTTACACCAATATAGTAAATTAGAGCTTCAAAAAGGTTTTGAAAATTTAAAAACTGAAGATGGTGAAAGGGTTTAGATGCTACGACTGCTCTACTTCCTATCCTTCCACTCTTGACACTTTCAAAATTAAGGACTCAGTTCTCTTTAAAATTATGCTATCTTTGCTCAATACAAACTAATCTCCCTTTGTAACAGCATTTGTATTGTGTCCTTCATATTGTACTGAGATGTCTTGCTAGATTTCTCACAAAACAAACTTTTGTCACCTTGGCACATGTGACAAAACAGAAGGAAGTTATATCTGGAAGGAGACAGGAAGAAGGGAAAGAGATAAGGAAAGAGAAAAACTCTCTGAAGACTAAATCAGACATGAGTGAGAGGTAAAAGACTGATAGCCTGAAGAGGCTTTGACGATGATAAAAATTGCAATAAATAGAATGGATCACCAGAGTGCTGAGCCTAACAATACAAGGCATTAAAGTGGTGAAGAAGGATAATAGAAGATTAATAGATGGAAGGGTGCACTTGCTCAAACAAAATGAAGGTGCAGAAACCAAATAGAAGACAGAAATCTCAGGTTAAAAGTTTGACATTAACAAGTAGAATCATGAACATTAATGAGTCTGAAAAACATAACCTCTATGTCTAAAATTCATAAAGAGCAAGGTTCATTTCTCTGCATAAACATGTTAGCAAAGGATGAGGCAGCTCAGAATTAGGAGGACATTGAAAGCCATTAGTGCCCAAAACACATCTGCCTTTTTCTATCAGTGGAGGCTCTATGATTACGAGAACAGTAAAGATGTCACACATCATTCATGAGAGTTTAAAAGTTAAATGGGGCATTAAAAAAAGATATCAGCGCATTTCACTTGGACTTGAAGGTTAAACTCGGACTTGAAGGTTAAACTCTGACATGCTACGTACATATTTTTCCAACCAATCTAAACCAATAGCAAAACCTTCCTGCCTCTTCCATACTCCTTTAATTTAAATCCAGAGCAAAACCCTACATCTTAAAACAAACTGACATTCTGCAGCTCAATAGGTGACCAAAAACTTTGAAGCAGGTTTATGCCAAATAAATGGTGCTAGTGTGGCAACATTTCGCAAAATGCTCCCAGCGGATTATCTTTTATACTCGAGGACTGTTCCCTCCCTAACACTATCAAGATTAATGACTCTGTTTTCTCTGTAGCGACTCTTTGCTTTGTGTCTTGTTGTACTGAGATATCTCGCTGGATTTCTCACAAAACAAACCTTTTATCACGACACCTGGGCACATGCAACATGTGATCTCTCAAGGTCACTGCGCAGGTTGATAGGATAGTTAAGGCTTATGGATGCCGGGCTTCATTAGACAGGGGAAATTCCATTCAGGAATCATGAGGTAATGTTGCAGTTCTAAAAATCTCTGGTGAGACTACACTTAGAATATTGTGTTCAGTTCTGGTCACCTCATTACAAGAAGGATGTTGCCTGGAATGGAAAATACATCTTATGAGGCAAGGTTAGCAGAGCTAGGGCTTTCACTTTAGAGCAAAGAAGAATAAAAGGAGACTTAATAGAGGTCTACAAGATTCTGAGAGGCATAGATAAGGTAGACAGTCAGCACCTTTTCCCAGGGCGGGAGTAGCAAACACCAGAGCACATCTGTACAAAGCGAAGGGAGGAAAATTTAGGGGAGATATCACAGTAAGTTGCTTTTTTTTAAAAAAAAACAAAGTTGTGACAATCCTAAGTACCAGAGAATGGGTGCATGGAATACATTACCATGGGTGATGGCATTGGAGGTTGGAACAATCATGGCACTTAAGAGACTCTTAGACAGGGCCATGGATGGAAGAAAAATAGAAGATTGTGACATAGGGAGGGCTTAGTTATTTTTTTGGTAGTTATATGTAAGTCAGCATGACATTGTGGGACATGTGGTCTGTACTCTGCTGTAATGATCTATAATACACTTGAACTTGGACAGTGAGTCGTGACTTCTGACTTTGTTAGCACTTGGCTCTCTGCAACAGTTTGCGAAATACCTGCTGAAAGCAGAAAGATCCAGTAAACACTTTCCAATCAGGAGAAATCAGAAGTAATCGACTGCAAAAGATGTAGTCAGGAAAATAATCAAGAGACAAAGTACTTACATTTCTCACACAATCGTCCAATAGCTGTAAAATAAAAAGATACAGAAGTTAGATTATGGTTGTCACTGACCATAAAGGATGATGAGATACAAGGGGCCATAGGTTCAGCAGTAGAATTTAATTGTCTTTGTTGCGTGAATTGAAATAGTGAAAAGTTATTCAGCTGAGCTCTTGAAGAAGCAGTCATTTTCTTCATTTGGGCTTGTGTTCTCTTCACTCTATAGTTACAAGGCTGCCACTTATGCAAAGCCAGAGTTGTTTCTATTAGTCAGGCTTTGCAGAGGAGTCTGTCAGGGATCTCTCCTTTACAAAATACAGTAAAATGTTACACAGTTCAGTCTATAAATTGGTTCAGCATCGAGGATAATAATCATTGTGTTCATAGTAAAAACACAATCCTAGAGAAACTCAGTAGGTCAAATACACAGATAAATAACCAACATTTGGGGCTTGAGCTCATCAACATATGAGCAAAATGTAGGCAGATGTCTGAATTCGTAACTTGATGAAGGGCTCAAGGCCGAAATGTTGGCTATGTATCTTTATCCTTGCTATGTCAAGGCATTGACCAGCTGAGCTTCTCCAGCCTTGTGTTTCTACTTCAATCATGGTGTCTGCAGACTTTCATGTTTTACTTCTCTCACTGTCATTACTGTGTGTGGTTGGTCCTGAGCTTCTTGGAGCAGGACTCACCCAGGCAAATGGAGAATAAGTGGTCACTACAGAAATGAAAAAAAAACTCAATTCTGGAGAAACTCAGCTGGTCAAACAATGTACTTTATATAGCAAAAATAAAGGTACATAACCAACAATTTGGGCTTGAGCCCTTCATCAAGATACAAGCAAAATGCAGGCAGCTGCCTGAATAAAATGCTAGGGAAGGACCACAGGATCATAGACAAGAGGGTAATAGGTGGATAAGGGAGGGAGAGCACAACAGCAAGCAGGGGTTGGGGAAGGGGGTGATACCTCTATGAAAGGAGACAGAGAGATAAGAGAGAAAGAGAAAACAGGGAGTGGCCTAGCAGAAACAGGAGAAATCGATGTTAATGCCACCTAGTTGGAGAGTGCCCAGACAGAATTATTGGTGTGGCTCCTCCAAGTTACGGGTGGCCTTTGTTTGGCAATGGATGAGCCTGTGGACAGACATTTTGGCATGGGAATGGGGTGTAGAATTGAAATGATTGGCCATTGGGAGAGCAGACAGAGTGAAAGTGATCAGTGAAGCGATCTTCCATTGTGCGTCCAGTCTTTCTGACATAGAGAAGGCCACAAGGCAATCGGACGCAGTGGATGACTTCTGCAGATTCACAACGGAAATGTTTCTTCACTTCAAAGGTCTATTTGGGGATCTGAATGGTGGTGTGGGCGCAAGTGTGGCAAAGGTGCTCAATGAAACAAACTCCCAGTCTGCACCCAGTCTCTGCGATGTGGAGACCACAATGAGAACACTGGATGCAGCAAATGACCCAATCTACCAAACTGCATGGTAGTTTTGTAGGTGGGAGAAAATCCACATGGCCACAGGAAGAACATGCAGACTCCACATTGCATGACTTTGCACTCTCACACTTTAGAATCCCTTTTCCTGTTTCACGGCACATTATAGTAGCTAATTTGTGACATTGCTGTTGGTATATATTACATGGCTGTAGGGCTGAAGCAAGTTAAGAATTTTGGTGCACATGTACATTGTACCTGCGTAGATGATGACACTTCATTGTCCTATTCATGGAGGTCATTGATGGGAAACTGCCTTAAGGCAAAGATAATTCATCGCACCCCCGCCACATTCTCTTCTCCCTCCTCCCATCAAAGATTGAAGAGTTTGAAAATATGCAACACCAGATTCCAGTGAAACACGAAAGTCTGCAGACAACTGTGACTGTCGTCAAAACACAAATGCTGGAGAAACTCAGCCGGTCTTGCAGCATCCAGAGGAGGTACAGATATATTACTGAAGATTTGAGCTAAGGCCTTGAAGATAGGATCAGGCCCAAAATGTCATGGATACTGGAGACAAGCTCCAGATTCAATCTGTCTTTTCTGCCATTATCAGACTCCTGAATGAACCTTACAATGGTAAAATCCTGTGAATTCACTATGCAATAAAATGTGCCCGAGAAACTCAACAGGTCACACAGCCTCCACAGGAAGCCAAGGTACAAAACCAGCATTTCAGGCCTGAGCCTTTCATCTAGGTATGAGCAGAAAGCAGACAGGCACCTGGATGAAAAGCAGGAAGGACTCAGGCCTAAAACGTTAGTTATATCCCTTTGTATCCTATGAAGGCTGTGTGACCTGCCAAGTTTCTCCAGCACTTCTGTGCATTCCTTTTTTTTTTACTCCCTGCACTCCGTTTTATTCTGCTGTACATGCTTGGATTGACTTGCTGGACAGCAGGTAAAACCTTTTCCTTGGACTTCAGTACACATGGCAATAAGCATAAACTCCAGCAGGAGGGGGGAGCAGAACACCTGCAAGTAGGGAGAGGGGCACCCATTCAGACCCTTCCCCTCGCTCTCTCCATATAACCATATACAGCACAGAACAGGCCAGTTTGGCCCTACTGTCCATGCCAGAACAAATCCCCACCCTCCTAGTCCCACTGACCAGCACCTGGTCCATACCCCTCCAATCCTCTCCCCTCCATGTAATTATCCAGTCTTTCCTTAAATGTAAATAACGACCCTGCTTCAACCACCTCCGCCGGAAGCTTATTATCCTCATGTTCCCCTTATAATTTTCCCTTTCAATCTCAAACCATGGTCTCTGGTTTGAATACCCCCCACTCTTAATTGAAAAAGCCTAACCATGTTGACTCTCTCTGTTCCTTTTAAATTCTTGAACACCTCCATCAAATCCCCCCCCTCAATCTTCTACGCTCCAGAGTAAAAAGCCCCAGGCTGCTCAACCTTTGTCTGTAACTCAAACCCTGACATCCTGTCAACATTCTCGTGAACCTTCTCTGCACTCTCTCTATTTTGTTTATATCCTTCCTATAATTCGGTGACCAAAACTGCACACAGTATTCCAAATTTGGCCTCACCAATGCTTTGTACAATTTCATCATAACCTCCCAACTCTTGAATTCAATACTCTTATTTAAGAAGGCCAACATTCCAAATGCCTTCTTCACCACTCTATCTACCTGAGTATCAACTTTGAGGGTACTATTTACCATAACTCCTAAATCCCTTTGTTGCTCTGCACTCCTCAATTGTCTACCATTCAATGTATATGACCTATTTAGATTTGCCTTTCCAAAATGCAACACTTCACACTTATCCGTATTAAATTCCATCAGCCATTTCTCAGCCCACTCCTCTGGCTTTCCTATATCTCTTTTTAAGCTACGGTAATCTTCTTCACTGTCCACAATACCACCAATCTTTGTATCATCTGCAAACTTACTTATCCAATTCACCACCCCTTCTTCTAGATCGTTAATATAAATAACAAACAATAGTGGACCCAAGACCGATCCCTGAGGAACTCCACTGGACACCGGCCTCCAATTTGACAAACAATTTTCTACCACTACTCTCTGACACCTCCCATCCAACCATTGCTGAATCCATTTCACTACTTCCTTATTTATACCTAATGCCTCCAACTTTTTTCCTAACCTCCTGTGGGGAACTTTGTCAAAAGTTTTACTAAAGTCTAAATAGACAACATTCACAGCCTTCCCTTCATCAATCTTTCTTGTAACCCCCCTCGAAAAACTCTATAAGGTTTATTAAGCATGATCTACCCCTGACAAAACCATGCTGACTACTAACCATCAATCCCTGGTCTTCCAAATATTTGTAAATGCTATCCCTCAGAACACTTTCCATCAACTTACCACCACAGACGTCAGACTCACAGGTCTATAATTTCCAGGCTTACATTTGGACCCTTTCTTAAACAGCGGAAAACATAAGCCACCCTCCAATCCTCTGGCACTACCCCAGTGACATCCTAAATATCTCTGTTAATGGCTCCACTATCTGTACACTAGTCTCCCTGAGTGTCCTTGGGAATACTTGTCCACCTTTATCTTTAACACTGCCATCACAACCTCCTCGGTTATCCTTATATCTTGCTATCTCCTTTCTTCCCACATCCTTCCCTCACCTTTCAGAGAGCTATTTCTGCCCTTCAGCTGGTCTCTTTCATGTCTCCCCCACCCATGAGTTATTGCATGTATTTTCACCCCATCTTTTTATTTAGGAACATGCCCGCATTTTACTTATACCTTGAGGAAGGGCTCAGACCCAAAACGTTGGTAATATATATGGACACTGCGAGTCCAGCTGAGTTCTTTTTATTACTATCACTGCATTGCAGATTTTTGTGCTTCACTTCATACAAGAGGCCAAATCTTCAGCACCATTCCCTTGACAAATGCTTTCTTCATTCAGAGTTATACCCTGATTCTGTCGCTTCCCAGCTTGTTTCTCTTCTGTCCTCCCTTAACCACCTTTGGACCGCTTGCCTGTGTTGTTCCTCCCACAATTTTATTCAGGCACCTGCCTGTATTTTGTTCATACCTTGACAAAGGGCTCAAGCCCAAAGCCTTGATTAAATATCTTTCCAACACAAGGAATGCTGCGTGACCTGCTGAGTTTCCCAAGCACTCTTGTGTACTAAACTACAATACCATTAGTAAAACACAAAAGTCTGCAGACACCATGGTTGGAGTAAAAGTACAAATGCAGTAGAAACTCACCAATTCAAACTGTGCATTTTATACAGCAAAGATAAAGATACATAACCAACATTTCAGGCTCGAGCTCTTCATCAAATTATGGAAATTGTGGCAGGGGGAGCAGAATGCTCCCAAAGGCAGAGAATTAAAAAAAAAAGGCGAATAAGGAAGGGAGGGGGGCACACTAGTAAACCTGGGGGGTGGGGGTAGGGAATGGCTCTGTAGAAGCCTAATCATACCTAAGATTGTCTCATCTCAGAAGCAAAGCAGGCTCAGACCTGATCAGTACTTGGAGAGGAGACTGTCCAGGTTTCAGTGAGGGGCACTGGATAAAGTGGCAACTCTGTCCGCCTTGCAGTAGGCAAAAGTTAAAGAATTGCATGTATGTTACATTCTAAATGTAATATTATTTGACAATAATGGAGCTTTTACCCTCATCTCTGTGAGAAGGGATTGGAATGCTAAGGGAAAAGAGGAGGGAGAGACCATGGAGAGTATATGAATTCCTCCTGCCTTTGGGACCATGCTCCTCCCTCTACCATTTCATTCAGGCGCCTGCCTACATTTTGTTCAGATCCTGATGAAGGGCTGAAGCCCGAAACGTTGGTTCTGTCCCTTTATCTTTGCTGTATAAAGTTCACTGTGTGACCTGCTGGGATTTTCCAGCATTTTTTTTAACCTTGGTTCGATATCTTTGCTACACGGGGAACGTCGAAGACCTGTTGAGTTTCGTCAGCATTGTGTAGTGAATGACTCCCCAGGCAAGGCCTGCAGGCCCGGCGCCCCCAACAACGTATCCCGCAGCCGCCCAGTCCCGTTCCCCGTCCCGCCCGAACCCCTACCACCCCCCAGGGCAACTCGGACGAACAATCCCGCCTCACCTACTCCCGCCTGCTTGCGGCAGAAGATCAGGTCTGGGTGATGCTTCGCCATCACCGCTCCGCGCCAGCAGCCGCCGGAAGCGCCGCCTGCCCTCTGACCTCTCCCTTCACAATTAAATCCACAAAAACACCAGAAAACCCTCAATTGGAATCCCTTTTAACCCAAGTCAATTTTTAAACATATTAAAGCAAAAGCATGAAGGAATTCTGATTAAAATACGCCTTAGTAAACACTACTTCCGGTGGAAGGTCATTTTGCTTTAAGCATTGAAATAAATTTCATATAGAGAATATCGACTGTAAAAATGTTGAATACACTTAATATAGAGATATTAATTGAAGTTTAGTTTTATTGATTTCACTTTCCCTGAGAAAGATCGTTGTTATAAATCGATATTTGTCACTCGCGGTGAGGACCTGCGGCACTACAAAAGGCGGCTCTCTGACGTCATAGCCGTGCGGCATCTTTGTCAGTGAACAAAATGGCGACGTATATCCTGACCGCTCAAAGGCTGCAGGTAACGAGGGCGATCGGACGGGGATGGCGGCCGCGTTTAGCCGCAGGGGATGGGGAAAGGAATCGTGTCATAAGCGGTGACAGTCGGTGGCCGTGTCGGGGCCCGGGCCGGCGCCGCTCGCTGACCTTCCACCGTGTCGGTCACCGGCACCGTGTCCCTGAGTGGCCCGTCTGGGGTTGGTGGTGGGGTGTGTGGGGTTTCCATGGCAGCCCGCCCGCCTTGCCTGCCCGCTCTTCCGGGGCGATGCAAATTACGCACACAATCAAAATGGGTAAAATCCAAAGGACGTGCTTGCTTCGGACAGCCAAGGTGACAACAAGGTTACCCGGTCGGGGTGAGGACAACCCTGTCCAAGGTGAACCCACGCAAGGCAGCGGGACCGGACAGCATACCTGGTCGGGTACTGAAGGGTTGCACGGTCTCTGCGGTAGATTTTCACAGACACCTTCAAAACCTCACTGCAGCAGTCCATCGTTCGAGACAGCCACCGGTAGCCAAGAGGGTGACAATAACTGGCCTCAACGATTAACGCCTTGTGTCATTGACCTCCACCATTATGAAATGCTACAAGCATCTGGTGATAAAAGCACACCTTCCAGAGACGCTGGCAGTAAAACACAAAAGTCTGTAGACAAGGTGATTGAAGTAAAAACATAATGCTTGAGAAACTCAGCAGGTCATACAATGTACTTCGTAGAGCACAGATAAAGATATATAATTGATGTTTTGGGCGTTAACCCTTCATCAAGAAACCAATCTACTGATGACGCTATAGCCTTGATGCTTCACGCCATATTGGTCCCCCTGGAAAATTATGCCTCATACACCATTGTCCAGCTCGTTGTTTAATATGATCATTCCCCAGAGGCTGGTGGAGGAGATGTTCTCACTGGGACTCAACATCCCTCTTGATAACTGGATCCTAAGCTTCCTAACAGAAGGACCAAGGTCTGTCCTGATTGGTAGCAGAACGTTGAGCACTGTCACACTAAGCATTGGCACACCTCAGCCCACTCCTAACCCATGCCAGCATCTCAGATCCAGCGCCAACAGTGCCATCAAGTTTGCAGATAACATAACAGTTGTTGGCCTCAGCAGCAACAACAATTAGTAGCACTCCAGAGAAGAGGTGGAAAATCTCATGAAATGGTGTGAGATTAACAATGAAGATAAGACGAAGATGATCATGGACTTCAGGAGGACCAGAAACAGCCACCCTGCAGCACACTCTGTAGCAGAGAGAATAGAGAGCACCAGGTTCTGTAGAGTCCATTTAACAAGTGACCTATAGTAGACCTCAACATCTCCTCACTTGTCATGAAGGTGCAACAGTGACTGCACTTCCTGAGAAGTGGGCAAGGCTTCCAGCCACCATTATGTCAACCTTCTACAGGAGCTCTATCGAGATCACTCTGGGTGGCTGCAACACAGTGTAGTACAATTGCTGCAGAAAAATGGATCATAGATACATCCACAGGACCATAAGAGTGGCAGGGAGGATCACTGGAATATCTCTTTCCCCTCCCCCAACCATTGACATGATCTACCAGGATCGTTGTCTGAAGAGGGTGCGCAAAATCATTGAGGAACCTTTCCTCCATGTATACATCATCTTTCAGCTGCTTCCGTCAAGAAAGAGATACAGGGTTATCAGAGCCAGCACCACCAGGCTGTGGAACAGCTTCTTCCCACGGGCAGTGTGAATGCTGAATGAGCAAAGGAACTGCTCACAATAACCATCTGAGACTCTCATATTGTACAAACAATATTTGTATAGATGAAATACTTGTCCTGCATATGTATTGTTTTTCTGTATGTGTGTTAAGTCTGGTTGTATGTCTTCATGTTTTGCACCGAGGACCAAGGAATGCTGTTAGGTCAGATTATACTTGGACAATCAGATGTCAATAAACTTATTGACATTGCAAAAAAAAATTGTACTCAACATGCACATGTAAACAAATAAAGAACTGGAAGTAAACTGCAATGCAGAGAGAAAAAAAATCAATAAAGTGCAAAAGTAAGAGTCTTTAAATGAGTCCCTGATTGTGTTTGTTGTTGAGGAATCTGATGGTGGATGGAGAGCAGCTGTTCCTGAACCTGGTGGTGCGTGTCTTGTGGCACCGATACCTCCTTCCTGTTAATAGCAGAGAGAACAGAGCATGTGCTGGGTGCTATGGATCCTTGATGATTGCTACTGCTCTCCAAAGGCAGCATTCCCTGTAGCTGTTCTCGATAGTGGAAGGGTTTTACCAGTGATGTTCTGAGCTGTGTCCACTTCCTTTTGCAGGGCTTTTAGCTCAGGGGTATTGGTGTCCCCGTACCCGACCATGATGCAGCTGGTCAGTACACTTTCCACCACACATCTGTAGAAATTTGCCAGGATTTCTGATGTCATTCCAAACCATCGCAAACTCCTGAGGAAGAGGCGCTGATTTGCTTTCTTCATTGATGCCATTTGCACATTCCTGTTAAGGGATTTGTTTCCAAAATTTACCAATCCTGCCTGGCCTTTGCATATATTTGATCAAGCCTCAGAACATACCTCTGTGGGGTTATGAATTCCTGAGAGTACTAGTTACTCCTGGTCTAAGTATAATTGATTCAATCCAAATCAAAATTTATTGTCATGAACACGTGTCACAAAAATTGTTGTTTAGTGGCAGTATTGCAGGTGCAAATATTGCTAGAAATTACATTTAAAAAATAAGGATAAAAGAAGAGAAACTGAGGTAGTGTCTGTGGTTCATTGTCCATTCAGAAATCTGATGGCAGAAAGAAAGTATTTTTGTGCTGCTGGGTGCTTGTCTTCAGGCTCCTGTACGACCTTCCTGATGGTAGTAGTGTCAAAATGGTATGATCTGGGAGGTGAGGGTCCTTCAGGAGGCTGTTTTCTTAAGACACTCCCTCTTGTTGATGTCCTTAATGGAGTGGAGTCTGATTCCCGTGATGGCGCTGGCTGAGTTCACAACTCTCTGTAGCCTTTTCCTGTCCTGTGCATTGGCACCTCCGTACCAGACAGCGATGCAAAGAGTCAGAATGCTCTCCACAGTACACCTGGAGAAATTTGCAAGTCTTTGGTAACATACCAGATCTCCTCAAACCCCTCATGATGTTTAGCCACTGGTGAGCCTTCTTCATGATTGTATTGACATGGAGGCCCCAGAACAGATCTTCAGTGATGTTGATACCCAGGAATCTGAAGTTGTTAACATTTATTTCTCATCAATTTCTGCTGCTCCTTCTGGACTTTACATCCAGGTAAACAAATCTCATTGGCATCTACGCTGTGTGGAAGAGAGCCTGTTTTGATTTAGATATGGTCTTTGCCATTTGTTGGCTCAAGCCTGAATGTGGTCCATTTCTTGCTGCTTCTGGTACTGGTCAACTTGCTGAGCAGAGACCCAGATGGAAAAGTTTTGACTAACTATAGAATATTTGGTTTGGAAATGTGTTGTTGGCTATGTGTAGTTTGATCTGCATTGATTTTTGCTGATTTCCTAGAGTGGAATCAATATTTAAGTTATTTATCCTTTTTTTCCCCACTCCCCAATTGGTGATGGTGTACCATTTAAGATTTTGAACATTATGAGCATGAATATGTGCAATAATCTTTATTACTAAACTATTTGACTAAATGCGATGTTATCACTCCAGGAATGTATTGCAAGGCTGTATAGTGGAAAAAGTTGGCCGTGTGAGTCTGTAAATTTGTAACTGAGGTGATTCCAAGGACAGGAGTAGTGCAAGGTTCTTCTCTCTCTCACCCACTGCAGTTTTACAGGTTTAGAAGGTTGAACAACCTGGAGGTTAAATAGGCTATTCAGCCCATCGAGTCTGCCCTGTTATTTAATCATGAGCTGATCCATGTCCCCACTCAGCCCCACTGCCTGGCCTTCTCCCCCTAACCTGGCTAATCTCTGCCTTAAATACACCCAATGACCTGGCTTCCACAACCACCTGTGGCAACAAATTTCACAGATTTACCACCCTCTGGCTGATTAAATTCTTCCGCATCTCTGTTCTGAGCGATTCACTTCAATCCTGAATGTAATCTCTTCTGGTGCCAAGTTTGGTTCTGTGCATCATCAGTCCCTCTTTGAACTTTGTAGTGTGATTAAAGATGACTTTTTACTCTGTGTGGTTTTCATATATCTTGCAGCAAGCTCTAAGGCATGGGGTTCGGAGGTACCATCTCTCTGCTGTGTGTCGGCGGGCCAAAATAGCCATGAGCCGCTTTGAGCCCAATGAATACGTCAATTATGAGCTGCTGCAAAAAAATGTTTCCATCGTTCGCAAAAGGTAAGGATGAAATGACCTTTAGAAGTTTGAACTAATTAGCTAGAATGTCAAACTTCAACTAGGCAGACAACATGATAACTTTAAAGTGTGACAAGTGATTCCATCTGGAACAGGAAGAATTGTTCCTGTGTTATAATTAGTATCATACAGTTTTAGATGTAGAACCTCAAAGCCTCAAAAATTCCAGTGCATCCCATCCCCCTCTGCTTTTATGCACTTTTGCATTCATAGGACATGCTAGAAATGACCTGGAAGTTTATTCTGGACCAGCTTTCTCCACTGCCTCGTCACCTTTTTGCCACCAAGTCTTTGCATTTTCCGATCGGGGTGGGGGGGGGGGGGGGCGGTGTGGTGGCACTAGCCGCAAATTCTAAATTTGCCAGCGACTCAAAATGTGCGTTTCAAGCAGCTTGGCTTCAGTGATAAGATAACAGCAGGAAAGGCAGGCTGGTATAATGGGTAGGCACTTGGCAGGTGAGGTATAGTACTGGGGAATGTGAGATGAGACATTGAGGGACGAAGAATAAGGAGTGTTGAATAAAATGTCGCTCCACAAGAGGGCAGGAGCTCAGAGTTCAAATGGTTGGACAACTTCAGAAAGCAGTTAACGAGAAAAAGGTACAGGAGCCTACAGATGAGCACTCACCAGCACAAGGAAAGCTTTGTCCCCACTGCCGTCAGGTTCCTGAATAATCAATGAACCAAAGACACTCCCTTCCTTTTTGTGCGCCACTATTTATTTTATTTATAATAATGTTGTAAGATGGTTATAATAGAATGTTTGCTCTATGATGCTGCCACAACACATCGAATTTCATGATTTGTTCATGACAATAAATTCTGATTCTGAACCAAGACCTACGCAATTCTAGACTTTTGTGCATGTAAAAATAAGCCTGAGTTTGAACAACAACAGTAGGGAGCCGCATTGAAAATGCAAAGCAATTGCATTTGAATTCAGGCAATGGTTTTTCTTCTGAGATGGTTTTGCAAGTTTACGGCTGATTTGTATCATTCATTTTTTATCTCCTGCGATAGATTGGACAAGCCCTTGACACTTTCAGAAAAGATTGTGTATGGTCACTTGGATGACCCTGCGAATCAGGAGATAGGCCGTGGGAAAACCTACCTGCGCCTCCGCCCTGATCGGGTGGCAATGCAAGATGCCACTGCTCAAATGGCCATGCTTCAGTTTATCAGCAGTGGGTTGCCTCGGGTAGCCGTGCCATCGACAATCCACTGTGACCACTTAATTGAAGCTCAGATCGGCGGAGAGAAGGATCTGGCTCGAGCCAAGGTACTTAATTGCACAGGTGTTGCTTTCTCACCCCTTCTGTCCGTCCAATTCCCCTCCCCCTCCACTCATTTTCTAGTCTGTCCACTTTTGACCAGTCCCCAGTCCCTTCTCCCCTCCCTGCAACCCCATTTCAACCCTTCTGGTAATCCCTTCTTTGCCTTTGTAATGTTTCCTCATTCTCCTTCTCCCACCACTGTCCTTTTCTTCCCTCTTTCTTCCATGGTCCTCTTTGTTCTGTCTTGAAGCTTATTATTGACTTTTGGAAATGTTTCCCACCCTGTGCCCTTTATTTCTCCTTCAATTTCTTCCAGATAATTTCTTACTGGTAATCTTACAAATATACTAAAAGTGTCACGCATCCATCAGGCTGCACCGTTAGCAAATTGTTAGTGCAATGCTGTTTCAGCACCAGGGGCCTGGGTTTGAATCCAGCACTGTTTGTATGTTTTCCCTGTGTCTGTGTGGGTTTTCCCTGGGTGCTCTGGTTTCTCCCACCCTCCAAAACATACGGGGTTGCCAGTTAACTTGAGTGTAACTGGGTGGTATGGGTTTAAATGGCCAGAATAGGCTTCTACCGTGCTGTAAATAAAATGTAAAAATTTGCAAGACTAATTTTAACTACAGATTCCTTACAGATTGTTTCTTTTCATCTGTCTTCAATATCTTTGTGGTTGCCTTGTTTCTGGGGCTTGCACTGTCCAACAGATTGGTCTCAGCAGCTTGTGTTTCATACTGATCACCAATGCCACTTTCCCTTTATAGGAAATGAATGAAGAAGTTTATAATTTCTTGGCAACAGCAGGAGAAAAGTATGGGGTTGGCTTTTGGAAACCTGGCTCTGGCATCATTCATCAGGTGAAGAATCAAAAATCAATTCCAACTCTTGCTTTGAAGTTTGTCACATTCCACAATTAACAACTTTTGTTTCCTGTTGCTCAATCCAAACCCTGCCTGAAGGACCCTGAGAGGTTCACCTTTATCTTTCATTCTTTCTGAATATAACCAATGTCTAAACAATTTCCAATTTGTTTCATGTACCTTCCCCCCCCTCCCCCACCAGCATAAAACAGCCAACACAACACTAACACTTGTGCACACACAGTAGCCACCACTTTAGATTGAATGGCATTTTGCAAATGAGGATGTAGCTGTTACTAATTGAATGTTGTCACTGGAAGGCAAGGTTGAATGGAATGCATCAAAGGTAGATTTGATCTCAGCGTAGTGAATGACAAGATCTGGTCAACAGTCCCTGCCACCCCCTTTAATAAACAACTTTTTTAAAAACATCTCTCCTATCCCTCTGGATGACATGCTTTGTGCCCCTGCATTAGCAGTCCAATTCCAACAGGCAGCTCAAGCCGTTGTGAAGATATGTTATATACAGGGTGGCCATTTCCAAAAAGGGAGGACATGGTCATAGATGTGCATATACTGTGTGTTTCAAAAGATTATATTTTTTAATAAAATGTAAACGTTATTGCAAAAACAACAAATGCAAACACACTGTATGTGTATATATATATATATGTATAGTAACCTATGACCATGTCCTCCTTTTGGAATGGCCACTCTTATGTACTATGTCCCCACCCATTCCTCCAAATACCAGAGCTGAAACCTTAGTTTACCAAACTAAACACTCCCAGTTAGACATCAGTTACTGTGACAATATTTGCTTCTAATTGCTGTGACAAGGTGTCCACTCTCTTCAGAGTCTGACTGCATGGTAAGAATTCGGAATTTCAGAGCCCAAAACAGATATTCCAATATGCAAATGCCTGGGTTATAAATGCACAGCCTTGATCAGGTTCACACTTAACTAATTGTTTTGAAGAATAGAATATTTTAGAATAGTTTAGCGTTTGATTTTGTGCCCCATCTGTGGAGTTCTTCGGTCAAGGAAATCATTGTGTGACAGTCCTAACTGAGATGCTGATATTGCTTCCACGTCCCACAATTCATTTTGTGTCTCAACCTTTCCTGTGATCGAATGGAGAGAATAGGAAGCTATCCTCGAGCCTGTGAATCTCACCTCACTTCCCAACCCCCACTCCCTGCTCTTACTCCAGATCACTTAGTTTAAAGCAGATCACTTGGAGCACGGGGTACAGTTTTAAGCTCCTTTTTAAAGGAAGGATGTGCTGTTGTTGGAGAGGGTTCAGAGAATATTTCCAAGAATGATTCCTGGAATGAAAGGATTAGCATATGAGGTACTCTTGGATTGTACTCCTTGGAGTTCAGATGAATGATGGGGGGGAACCTCATAGAACCATTTGGAATGTTGAAAGAATAGATGTGGAAATGTTGTTTCCCATGGTCAAGGGGTCAAGGACAAGACTGCACATCTTCAGGATGAAGGACACCCTTTTAAAACAGATGCGGAGGAATTCCTGTAGCCTATACTATTTCTTTATTGGGATATAATAAAGAGGGAGCACAACAAAGGGTCACCTGAGTGATGCCTGTGGGGGTGGGGGTGGGGTGGGGGGGGAGATTGTCCTATAAAGTTAGATTAATGTTGAGCTTCATCTCTCTGAAATTTAGAAGATTGAGAGATGATCTGGTTGGAACTTGTGCCACGTTTAAGGGGTTTGGCAGGATAAATGCAGATATGTTCTTGCTGGTTTAGGGAGTCCAGAATCTCAAAATAAAAGGTGGGTTATTCAAAACTGAGATGAGAAGTTTCTTCACCAGAGGCCAGTGCACCTTGAAGATCCATACTCGAGTGCACTGATAGATGTTTAGAAATCAAGGGTAATGAAGGATTTGGAGTTAATATGAAAAAGTAAAGGTGACAAAAATCAACCATGTGTTTAATCAGTGGGAGCGCAGATGGCCCATTCCTGCCTCTACTTCCGGTATTCTTTTTTTTAAACTGAGAAATGGCTTCCAGTGAAGACTGATAATGCTGGGGTCTTATTTACAGATCATTTTGGAGAACTATGCTTATCCTGGTGTCCTCCTGATTGGCACAGACTCTCATACTCCTAATGGTGGTGGATTGTGTGGTATTTGCGTCGGAGTAGGAGGAGCAGATGCAGTCGATGTAATGGCAGGAATTCCTTGGGAACTAAAGTGTCCAAAGGTAAAGTAATTGCTTTGACTTTGCAAATTGGACATAGCTGGAATTGAAATGTTAGGGTTTGTTGACACGGAGTATTATCAACCTTTCTACATTCTTTATTTAAGAAAACTGAACAGTCAATCTGTTGTTTACACCTGTTTTTATCTCCAACCAAAATATTTCTGAGTTCACAAGGTGAATTGTATTGAAATAACATTTACCATATACCAGTATATAATTATATAAGAGGCAGGTTTTTGGGACCAATTTTTTTGGGTCAAATTTGGAGGGGTTGACTTTTACATGGGTGTTACATTTGTAACCGTGTGGTTCAAGACACCGGGGGGTTGGGTGGGAGGCCAGGGCGAGGATCGGCAGCCAGTGTTGGGAGCTTGGATGGGTGGGTGGCTGAAGCAAGGGTTTGTGGTCAGGTCACCATGAGCTCCAGAGAGCGGCTGCTCTGGGCATTGGAGTTCAGATGTGCTGGCGAGGAGGGGGAGTCAACTTTTACATGGGTCATACAGAAAGTACACGATTTTGGGGGTCTATTACACAAGTACATGTGGTATCACAGATTAGAGGGGCCAAAAGGGGCCTGTTTCTGTGCTGTACTGTTCTATGGTACTCTTTATATATTCTTGAGGTTCTCTATATGGAAAGAAAATCAAATTACTTATTATGACCTAGATTCTAGATCATTTTATTTATGAAGAAAAGATTTATTGTCTGACACATCAGTACAATGCATAAATGCACTGGGATTCTTCTTGCACTTAAGGCAATTGAGTCTATGCTGGCTCCCAACAAAGCATCCCTCTTTATTTTGCAAAATTCCCACTCTGATCAACTCTCCTTTAATTGTTATTTTGCTACATACTATATGGTGAGCAGTAATTTAGATTTGGGATGTAGGAGGAAAACAGCGGCCTGTGGAAACCTCTACAGCCATGGGGAGAATATGTTAACCCCGAGGTCAAGGTTGAACCTGGAGCTGTGAGGCCGTCATTGTACTGGAGTTGTCTGTCATTATTTCATTTCACTGATCCCTGCATGTGCTTGATGGGAGAGAGAACGGAAAAGGTTGGATTGTGATATGATATTGTTTGCTCTAAGTGCACAGCCAAAGTATATGCTTCTCAAAATAAGTTTAGGTGTTGTGCTTTTTCTAAAATCCACCTTACTGTCAGTGTTAGGGAGGTTGGCTAGCCTGCTTCTAGGGTACAAACCAGTTCAGATTCCATTTCTAGTCCAATTGCTCTTAACCAGGGACATTTAATTGATTCAAGGTTACTTTTATTGTCACGTAATAATATATAACAATGTACAGTGCAACTCTGATTATCTGAAACAGTTGGGACTGGGCCTATTTCAGATAAAAGTATTTTTTGGAGAACTGGTCATTTTTTAAAAACAGCCCAGTAGCAACAGCAAATCACTCATAACGGTGTTTAAACAACAACAAACAAAAGAAGGTTTTTTAAGCATTAAAATAATGTTTAATTCTCACCCCAAAAAATTGCTGGCCACCACCGACACCTCCCCACCGAAGCCCAGCTCCTGCCTGGGAGCTTGAGGTCTCTGCCCCCACTGGGTGCCCAAGGTCCACAGTCAGTTCAGCTCCAAAAAGATTTCTGATAAATGAAGATTTCTGACTTTTTCAGATATCCTCATTTATCTGAATTTTTTTAAAAATTTCAGATAACTGAGGAATTTTGGAGAATCTAATTTTGGATAATCGAAGTGGTACTGTAATATACATTGTATACTTCAACTTTTGTCTGTTGGGGAGGGAGTCATGTGATGGAGTAGTGGCCGGTCGGGAAAACCAGCCCTCCAGAAAAATAGGAAAAAAGTTAGGAAAAGACAAAGCACAACAAAAATAAAATATAAGAAATAGAAGATAATGTTACCGAGAAGAGAAAGAAGATGGCACCCAAGAAGGAGAAAGTAACCGAAAAATAAGTAGAAAAATCACCGGAGAAGAAAGAAGAAGGCCTTACCTGCACTAAGTAACAGGGAGCTGTGGTGGTGAGGAGTGGCCAATCCCCGAAGTTAGTGCCTGCCCTGTCCTTCAGCTGCTGAACCCGCCCCCCTGCTGGTTGTGTTATTTCAGTGATGTTGGTTTGTAGTAAAGGGGAATGGGTGGTGAGAGTAAGTCCTGGGGATGCGGTGAAACTGGTCCTGAACACTATCTGCTAGAATGATGTATTTCTTTATATCTTATGTTCTAAGAGAAAAGAATGGTCTTGGGAACAACCCTCCAATCCCACAATCACACTGATCATCAATATTTAAAGCAACACCAAGATGGGCTCTTTAGCCAAGCCTCTTGAAAGTTGTTGGTAAATTGGCATTTCTGAGCAATGGGTCTGATTGATCAAATGCCACAGTCATTTCCACAATTGCTGTGATAAATCATAGCACAGTAAATCATGACTTTAAGGAAAGAGGAGTGGACCTAGGATCCATCGCTTGCTAATCATGTATATTTGTCTGTGTCGTATATGCTGACTACAAACCAGTTAAAACCTAAAATTGACCTTTTGTATGCCAAATTGGATTGTTCTACCAAAGTACAATTGAATCTGACTGCTGAGACCATGTTCTTTTATTTCAAAATGAAATAGGTGATTGGGGTAAAGCTCACAGGACATCTGTCAGGCTGGACATCACCAAAGGATGTCATCTTGAAAGTGGCAGGCATTTTGACAGTTAAAGGGGGCACTGGTGCAATAGTGGAATATCATGGGCCTGGAGTTGACTCCATATCTTGCACAGGTATGTCCGCTAAACCTTTTACTGTCATGTACAGCAAATTGTGTTTTCAATGTTGCCTCCTTCTGTTTTACATCTATTGCGCACCTTGACTCTGTCCGCCGCAATAGTATGCATCTCCCAATGGCCACTCCTTTCAGTTCCCCGCTCTATTACCTTGCTGACATATCTGTCCATGGTCTCGTGCACTGCCAGACTCAGACCACCCCTAGATTAGAGGAACAGCACCATCTTCCTTCTGGGCACCTTTCAACTGGATGGCATTAACATCAACTTCTCCAGTTTCCGTTGAACCTCCTTCCCCCCCAAATCTTCGTCCCAGTCTCCTTTCTCTAGCTCTGTCTTTCTCTTCTCTTTTCCCTCTGTCTCCTTTCACAGAGCCAAAATCAATTCTCAATTTTCCAATTAACACCTTTTGTCTGTTGGTCTATACCCCTCCCCTTCTAATTCTTCCATGTCCTCACTTACATTCCTGCAGAACTCCCACCATGAAAGTTAAGCTAACTGTAAGCAGTCCTATCATACTGCCTCTGTCTCTTCAACAGTAGTCCTTTCTTAAAAATACAAATGGGCTATTCTTTAACAATGGCGAGCAGACAGCTTCGTGTAATGAAATTTATCCAGGCTCTCCGTCAATTTTATTATTTTCTCAGTCATTTAAAGGTCCTCCTCAATCCTGTCATTGATTTATAAAAGACTCAAGGTTTGCTTCAAGACTTTGAAGTAAACTAGTTTCTCTTCCCAGGCATGGCTACGATCTGCAACATGGGAGCTGAGATTGGAGCAACCACTTCAGTTTTCCCCTACAATTTTAGAATGAAGAAATACATGGAAAATACTGGCAGAGAAGGTGAGTCTGAATAGGACGGCAAACTTTGCATCCAGAGGGTGGTGGATTTGACCTGATTATATTTTCTTTCCGATTAAACTGATGACAGTCGGAGGGATGAAAGGAGAAAGTTGATCTCTTACCCTTTTTTTTTCACACTATGAATCATACCGACCAAAATACACACAAACATTTCCCTCTTGAATATACAGTGTCATTTTCTCCCCTTTTCCCCCCTCCCTTCCCTCCCTCCTTCATCCCCCCCCTCCCCACCCACTCAACGTTCAAAGTACATGATACATTAAACGATCTCTTACCTTGAAGGTAACTGAAATATCGTATATACTCGTGTAAATGTTCATCTCGTAAAAGTCAATCCTTTATTTTTGGTCAAAAAAATCTGGAATTTTCCATTTATCCCGTATAAAGTTTGATCCTTAGTTTCTCACCTCGGCCCCAGCTGCCCGCATGCTGGAGCTTCTGATGCCTCAGCTCACGCCTTGGCTCTGGCCGCCCATCGATCAGAGCTTCTGACGATGCAGAAACTTTCCACGGTCCCGACCTCCCCTGCAGTAGGACGTGTGTTTCGATGCTCAGACTCTGTTTTATTACTTTCATTTTTTAAATATAGACATTCAGCACAGTAACGGGCTCCTTCAACCCGTGGTGCCCAAGTCCACCCAAATGACATACAATCCCCGGTACGTTGAACAGTGGGAGGAAACTGGCTGTCTTGACATGACTTGAACTTGCTTTTCCATATCAACAACATCGGCCCATAACTAGCTGTGGTCCCAAGACTTCGTTTACCATTTAGACATGCAGGATCTAAGTTAAAATCAGTGTGTGAATGAATTAAATCCAAAGGAGAAACAAGACAAGAAAACTGAAAGACCAGTATCTCTGCAGGAGTCCGTTAACGTAATGGTGACAGAATGTAAACTGCAATGCAGGTGAAATCCTTCATCCCCTTGGAAGCGGGAAACGATTTCAGAATTAGAATTTATTGAACATGAACATGTGTCACAAAATTTGTTGTTTTGTGGCAGCATTACAGATGTAAAAATTGCTATAAATTACATTTTTAAAGATAAATTAGTGCAAATTAAGAGACCAAGTGAGGCAGTGTCTGTGGTTCATTGTCCATTCAGAAATCTGATGGCGGAGAGGAGGAAGCTGTTTTTGTACCGTTGTGTGCTCGTTTCAGTATTCGTTTCAGAATACTGATGGCCAAGAATGCGCCTGCAGAAGTGGAAGCGTCCCTTTGAATTGCCGCTCAGATGGCAGTGCAAAAAGCACAGCGCTGGCCACCTGAAGGGACAGCTGCACCGGATGCGCCTCTGAGTGCACTCCGGCTCCTGTCCCTTCGGGCTGTCAGGTTTAGGATGGCTGGCTGTCAGAGCTGGGACAGCCGGCGCGGGCTGTCAGCGTGCAGACGTCCCGCGCGGGACATCCCCACACTGATTCCACTGCCCCGCTCTCCCAACAGCCCAATATAAGTCCCCACATTGTGGGGCGGCCGGTGCGGGCTGTCAGTGCGGGGGCAGCCCGATACAAGTCCTCACACTGTGGGGCAGACAGCGCACGCCGGCTGCCCCCGCCCTGATGTTCTGCGCCGGAGGGCAGGGGCAACGGGGAGAGGAGCTGTCAGGCACTCACCAGCTGACGTCATCCACTTAGCAGCTGCTTTCAGGCGGCTGGATTCATGTGCTTGGGGGGACCTCAGTGCTCCAGCAATTATCCCTCCCAGTGGAGGGTTACAAAGTTCGCCTCGCATGCACCTCCTGCACTTTCAAATGGCCTCCCGACAGCTGCATATGGGCATTATATGCGGCTTTACATCGGGGGATTTTGGCCATCTGAAAGTGCCTAGTGAGAAGAGGTCATGACCTGGGAGGTGGGGGACCTTCAAAGAATTAATGTGTTGGCTGAGGTGGTGATTGATCTCCCTGTGTTAATGATATTGGTATGGATAAAGACTGGCTACCTTTATGATTGCATTCCTAAATTCTCTGCTCAGCATGGGGACGAGTTAGACAAAGCATTCACATCTCATTTATGCTGAATTACCTGATTTAAAACAAGGTTTTTTTTAAAGAACATGATGTTATGCTAACCTATATAAACCTACTCAACAATCTACACCTTCCCTTCCTCACACCCATAAACCTTTATTTTTCTGCCATCCATATGCCTGTCTAAGAGTCCTTTAAATGTCCTTATTGTTCCAGCTTCCACCACCACCCCTGGTAAGGCATTCCAGGCACCCACTACTCTATGTAAAAGAAAACTTACCCTGACGTCTCCCCTAAACTTTCCTTCCCTCACCTTATACAAATATCTTCTGGTATTTGATACTGTCACCCCTCTGTCTGTCCACCCTATCTATGCCTCTATAATCTTGTAGACTTCCATTAAATCACTTCTTTCCTTCGTGCTCCAAAGGGAAAAAAGCCTTAGCTTTTAATCTTGCCTCATAAGAATACTGCATTTGACCTTGAGATGAATTTCATTGCTTTCAGCTGCATGCTCAAGCAAATGAGACTAGCAATGCTAACAACTCTGGAAAACCTCTACAGAGGTGTGGTGGTAAGTGTGCTGACTGGCTGCATCATGATCTGGTATGGGGGACACCAATACCCCTGAGTAAAAAGCCCTGCAAAAGGTAGTGGACGTAGTCCAAGACATCGCATTGCCACCAATGAGAACACCTACAGGGAACGCTGTCTTGGAGAGCAGCAGTGATAATCAAAGACCCTCACCACCCAGCACACGCTCTGTTCTCACTGCTGCTCTCAGGAAAGAGGTCTAGATGCCACAAGACTCGCACCACCAGGTTCAGGAACAGCTGCTCACCCTCCACCATCAGACTCCTCAACATCAAATGCAATCAGGGATTCATTTAAGGACTCTGACTTTGCACTTTATTGATTTTTTTCGCTCCGTATTGCAAATATTTCTTTATTTGTCTACATGTGTACGTTATGTACAGTTATTTTTTTTACACTGCCAATCAGTAGTAATTCTGCCTTGCCCATGAGAAAAAGAATCTCAGTGTTGTACGTGATGTCATGTAAGAACTCTGATAATAAATCTGAAACAATTGTCTCGGAAATTAGTCACACCCTTGCTGGCCTCTTCCGTTCAATAAGAAAAACTGAAGATGCTGAAAATCAGGAGGCCAGCGGAATCCAGGGAGAGTGAAACTGCCTGTCATTGTCATCAGCAGGTTTCAATCCGTCATTCAAAATATTTAATCCTGAGTTCTATGTGAAAATTTCACAGTATTTGCTGTCGAATGCTTAAGACCTGTTTTATTAGTTGGGTCATGAGGTACCAATGAAAGATGCCTTGAATCTTACTGGACTCAGCATTACCAATACTAAAGAGGGATCAGGATTGTATACTAATTCCATCACATTTTATAGCAACATTTGCATCTGTAACATTGTCGCAAATCAGCCGATTTTGTGACATGTTCAGGTCAATAACTCTAATTCTTTCACATGCACATCAATTGCTCTTAGTTCTTTTTGTCATTCACCTTCACTGGGGTGTAATTAGTCAATCCCCCCTACCAGCATATCTTTGAGATGTTGGGGGTGGGGGGGGGGGGTGAAGGAGGAAGACTCAGAGAAAACCCACATGGACACAGGAGAAAACAGCACGCAAACTTAACGTGGATAGCAGTCAAGGTCAGGAAATAGTTTTTCCCAGAGAGTAGTGAATGTTTGGAATTCTCTAACCAGGTTGAGGCTGCTTCATTAAACATATTTAAAATTCGGTTAGATAAATTTTTACATGATAAAGGAATTGGGGGATATGGGGAGAAGGCAGGTAGGTGGAGTGAGGTCATAAATTAGATCAGCCATGATCGTATTGAATGGCGGAGCAGGCTCGATGGGCCACTTTTGGCCTACTCATGTTCCTACTTCCTATGTTCCCAAGAGCAAGCGAGTCATACTACCCAGTGTGCCTCCCAGAGGGCTACAAATGATCAGCCCTTTCAATCTTCTTTCTTTTTTCTATTTTCAGAAATTGCTGCAATTGCTGATCAGTTTCAAGACCTGTTAGTTCCCGATGAGGGCTGTGAATATGATCAGCTCATTGAAATAAACCTCAGTGAGGTAAGGAAACCTTGCCATTTTGTTATCAACCTGTTTAAGATTCAATGCTATGCACTAAAATCTAGAGGTTTCTTCTCTATTCAATGAAAAAAACAAAAGCGTTTGTACTTTTCCAGCTCAACTATGAATTTTTGTCCAGGGGTGGTATCCGCCACCTACAGGGATTGGTAGATGACGGATAAGTGAGTCTTCCAGTTGCTTGAGACTTGCTATTACAATGTCTAAATAATACACCTGCATCAGGAATGAAAGTTTAAAAGACAAAAATACGATACCGTACTTACACTGAACAGGTTCACTTGAATGAGAATATAAACCTCAAAGCATTTACTTTATCTTCAGTCACTCTCTTTGAAAAAAATTTAACCGTTGCTCTATCTAAAGATTCCTTCCCCTCCACGGAACCGCCTGAGAGATGAACAATATAGATAATTTCTCTTTTCCCCCCACTAAGTTTACAGATAAAACCTGACTAATATACTAATAAAGATAAAGACTCTTACTAAGCAGGAATAAGGAGACACTTTAAGAAAAAAGTCGCACGGAGAGAGTCACATGATGGAGTAGTGGCCGGACGGTGAACTCCAGCCCTCTCCAGAAAAGTCGGGAAAAACAAGAGAAAACACAAAGGCACAGAAATAAAAGTTACAGAAAAGTGAGTATAAAGGTGGAAAGAAGATGGCGACATAAAAAGAAAAATCGAAAGCAACGGTAAGAAGAGAGGAAGAGAAGACAAAGGAGGAAAAAGGTGAAGGCCTTACCTGTCCGAAGAGGCCCGCTGCGGAGAGAGAAACCCGCTCCCTCAGGTCGGTAAATAATGGACTACAAAAATGGCTCGCAGAGCCGAGCAAAAGTGCGCAACCGCGCATGCGCGAAACTTCGCGCATGCGCGATGCGAAGGAAAAAAAACACACCGACGGGAGGGGGGACCAGCTGGGGAGTCGATCTCCACAGCCGGCAACGACAGCTGCAGAACACCTGCAGCAAGAAGAGACCACAGAAGACAATAGAAACAAGATAGAAGAGGAGGAAAGGGCAACAAAGAAACAACAGATGGTCAACCCAGAGGAAGAAGAAGAGGAAGAGTATGGTGAAATAGAAGAAGAAAAGATAGGCAAGGTAAAGGATATACTTGCTCTTATTAAAGGATACATGGAGTCATTTAAAGAATGGCAAACACAGGAATTTAAGGATTTAAGAAAAAGAATAAACAACACAGAGGAGAAAATAATTAAAATGGAGATGACCTTAACAGAAATGGGAAAAAAAATGGACAAGATGGAAGAGCGGGCAGTAGCAGCAGAAATGGAGGTAGAAGACTTAAAAAAGAAATTGGAGAAATCTAATAAAAAAACTAAAGAGACACAAGAACTACTAGCTCAAAAAATAGATACAATGGAAAACCATAACAGAAGAAATAACATAAAGATAGTGGGCCTTAAGGAAGATGAAGAAGGCAAGAATATGAGGGAGTTTATAAAAGAGTGGATCCCTAAGACCCTAGGATGTCCAGAACTACAGCATGAAATGGAAATAGAAAGGGCACATAGAGTATTGGCCTCTAAACCACAACCACAACAAAAACCAAGATCTATTGTAGTAAAATTCCTAAGATATACTACAAGAGAAAAGGTACTGGAGAAGACAATGGAAAAAGTAAGAGAGGGCAACAAACCACTGGAGTATAAAGGGCAAAAAATCTTCATTTATCCAGATATAAGTTTTGAACTCCTAAAGAAGAGAAAAGAGTTCAATACAGCAAAGGCGATTTTATGGAAGAAAGGGTATAAATTTATACTAAAGCATCCAGCGGTATTGAAAATATTTATTCCAGGACAACAAAACAGACTATTCTCGGATCCAGAAGAAGCACGAAAATTTGCAGAACAATTACAAAAATAGACTGAGGGAGGAAGACGGGTAATGAGAGTTAAAATGATCACGACTGATATGTATGTGGGTAAAGACAAAAATAGACTGAGGGATGAAGACGGGTAATGAGAGTAAAAATGATCACGATTGATATGTATGCAGGTAAAGAGGTATAAGAGTGAATAGAGACAATGAGCATACATGAATGTATCTGTACTTAGAGGAAAATATAGATAGTATAGACAAGAATTAATAAGGGAAGGTAATGGAATAGAGAGAATAAGGAGGGAATTAAAAGAGGGACCTTTGTGACATATGAAAAGTGAAATCTTTTCTGGGGGAGGCGGGGTGGGGGGAAATAGCGGTCACTGCAAAATCAGTTGACGCTTGCGAGTGGATTCGCAAATCCAAATGGAGAGGGGAGATGTGGTTGTCCGACAAGGGATAAAGGACAACTCAGGAGGTGAAGGGGAGATTGGGGATAAATAAGATAGAAATAGGAGAATAAGGAAAATGTTAGATGTTGTAGGAATGTTGTCTTATAAAGAGTTGAAAATAAGAAAACAGAAATGGAAAAGGAGGAAAGGTAATGATGGAAAAACGGAAAGAGAAGATAAACAAAATATAAAAGGGCTACGCTGAACTATATGTCTTTAAATATTAATGGAATACATAACCAAATTAAAAGGAAGAAACTACCAAATTTAAATGAATAAATGTATTCCATTAGAAAAAATAACATATTGGTTAAGAAATAATATTGAAATATTCGAACAAGTATAGGAGCCTTACATTAAATACAATAGCGAAAACCTACCGGGGACAAACATTACCTAAGTGGATGGAAGGAGAAGGAAAGAAAAGAATGGACTCAGTAGAATTTCTGGTGTAATTTTGTTGAATGACAACATTGTCTGACTGGCTTAATGCAACCTAGATTGTATACCTAAAATGGATGAGAGGGGGTGGTGGGGGGGTGGTTTGGGAGGAAAGGGGGGGGGGGGGAGAAAAAGTCACTGTATATGTGTGAAAAGAAATAGTGTATATCATGGCTAATGTGATTTATGGTGTGAAAAATAAAAAAAATTTAAAAAAAAAAAGAAAAAAAGTCGCCCCAACAGCGAGCGGCATCTTCCTGGTAGAAACCATTATATTCAAACAACTTTATTCAAAAGCCTGCTATAAGCAAGGCACGACCAAGGCACTCCACTGGCTGAATATTTGTTCCCATCGACACCAAAGGTTTATGCGTTACTTCAAAGAACATTTACTTTTACAATTTTAAACTTTTATTTAAATTTTTATTTTGAACATAAAACATTACTGCACAGTTAAGGCCCTTCAGACTTCGATGTTGAGCTGACCTATATATTCCTACCAAAAAAAAATACTAAACCCTCCCTACCTCATAACCCTTTATTTTTCTTACATCCATGTGCCAAGAGTCTCTTAAATGCCCCTAATGCTTCAGCCTCCATCACCATCCCTGACAAGGTATTCCAGGCACCCATAATTCTGTAATAAAGGTCTTGCCCTAACCTCCCTCCCTTCATTTTGTACAGACGTCCTCTGATGTTTGCTACCTCCGTCCTCAGAAAAAGGTGCTGTCTGTCCACCCTATCTATGCCTCTCATAATCTTGTAGACTTCTATTCATTCTTGTCTCATCCTTCTTCACTCCAAAGAGAAAAGTCTCAGCTCTGCTAACCTTGCAGAGGACTATTTTCCAATCCAGGCATTTATTTTAATTTTTAAAATTTATTTGTTTTTCTTTTTTTTTAAAACCAGTTGCTTGAATTCCGGTTAACAGATTTTATTGTATTGCTTTTCTGTTATATTGTTAGAAGATTTTTTTTTGTTGTTTCAGCTAAAACCACATATTAATGGTCCTTTCACCCCTGACCTTGCACATCCAGTGGCAGAGATTGGGACAGTTGCTGAGAAAAATGATTGGCCTCTTGATATTCGAGTAGGTAAGAAAAAAAAATCATTGCAAGTTTCTGTTTCTGCCACACGGGCTGGTCCTGAGTACATGGGCTGTGACCTTATTCCAGCAAAATCACTGAATCTGTAGAAAGAAAGGAAAAACTGATTCTGAAATGCAAGCAGAAGCTGCTGGAAATCCTCAGTGCGTTGGACATCCTCTGTGGAAAGGTGAACTGAGTTAACCTTGCAGCACTGGCAAAGAAAGGTAGCTTCAGAGAGGGATGGGGCAAAGACCATATTTCTGATAGATTAGGTTCCTTTCATTCGGCACGGCATAATTCTTTTTCTAGAATTGATTTATTTTTAGTTTCAGCTCAATTGCAAGGTAGATTTATACAAGCAGAGTATAAAAGTAGAACATTGTCTGATAACTCGTTGTTGTTGGCTTCTTGTTTGGGTACCGAGAAGGCAGCAAATACTTATCGTTGGAGATTTAATGAGATGTTATTAAAAAGACCTGAGTTTATTAAATATATTAGGGAACAAATTATTTTTTATTTACAAACGAATCAGGATTCAGTTCAAAGTAAATTTGTTTTATGAGATGCTTTAAAAGCATATTTGAGAGATCATTAGTTATACAGCTAGAGTTAAAAGACAATACTTGATTGAAAGTCAAAATTTGGAAAAAGAAATTGAAAGGTTAGAAAAATAATTTCAGAAGAATTCTACTGAAGATGATAAGATCCATTTGTCTAAATTAAAATTGCAATATAATATATTGCTATCATATAAATATGAAAAAATGATCCAAAGATTGAAACAGCGTTATTATGAGTTAGGCGAAAAAGCACATAAGGTTTTAGCTTGGCAATTAAAAATAGAACAAGTATCAAGAACAATTCATGCCATTGGGAAAGATTCGGAGATTACTTATAAACCTCAGGAAATTAATGAGGAATTTTTTTAGATTTTATAATGAAATTTATACATCTGAAAGTAGACAAAATACTGAGCAAATTGATTCGCTCTTGGCTCATTTAAATTTGCTATCATTGACTAGTAAAGATATTAATGATTTAGATTGTCCTTTTATGGAATTGGAATTAAAGGAAGCATTGCAATCAATGTTGGGAGGAAAGTCCCCGGGTGAAGATGAGTTTACAGTAGAATTTTATATAAAGAATTTAATAATTTGTTGTTTCCAGTTTATATGGAAGTTTTGAAACAGGCAACTGAGATGGGTTCATTTCCAGAATTGTTTTCGAGGGCGCTGATTACTGTTATTCCAAAGAAAGATAGAGATCCATTAAAATGTCTTCTTATCGACCAATATCGTTATTAAATGTAGATTATCAAATTGTTGCCAAAGTATTAACTAATAGATTGGCTAATTATTTGCCAAAATTAGTATATGTTAATCAAGCTGGATTTATAAAAGGTCAATATTCAGTTGATAATGTCACTAAATTGATTTCTATAATTAATGCTGCTAGACAACAAGCTAATCAACCAATGATAGTGACATTAGATGCGGAAAAGGCTTTTGATAGGGTTGAGTGGAAATTTTTATTTAAGGTTTTAGAAAAATTTCAATTTGGACTGACCTTTACTACTTGGTTTAAAGCTTTATATACTAATCCTACAGCACAAATAATGACGAATGGTCTGATTTCATCAGCTTTTACATTATCTCGATCAACTAGGGAAGGTTGTCCTCTTTCACCAGCGTTGTTTGCATTGGTAATAGAACTTTAGCTCAAGCTGTTAGGCAAAATTTAGATATTAAAGGTATTAAAGTAGGTGAGCAAGAATATAAGATTAATTTGTTTGCTGATGATGTTTTAATATATCTAACACATCCTAAAGAATCTTTGAGGATGTTACAAAATTTATAACATCAATATGGCATACTGTCAGGTTATCAGGTTAACTGGGAAAAGAGTGAAATATTGCCAATATCAAATGAGGATTATTTAGATTGTAGACAGATTACTAAATTTAAATAGTCTGGTAAGATTAAATATTTAGGAGTTATAGTTAATAAAGATTATCAGGATAAAGATTATATTATTTTGAATTATATGCCTTTGTTGAATAAGATTAAAATTGATTTACAGAAATGGAAAGATATGCCATTAACTTTAATTGGGAGAGTAAATTGTATAAAAATGAATATTTTTCCTCATATACAATATCTTTTTCAATCTATTCCATGTGTGATTCAGAAGAAATTTTTTAAAGAATTAAATAAAGGCCATATTTCTGATAGATTTGGGTCAGGACTTCAGAAATAATAACCTGTTGCTGAAGCAATCAGATTAATGAGGGCAGGCAGCCACAAAGGAAGCATTGACTAACAGTGGCACCAGTTCTCATTCCTATAGATTCCACTTCTCATCCATGTTTTTGAGCTAAATTAACTTGCTATGTGTTTAGTATTTCCGCTGATGCAGGTCAAGTGGCATCAGAGGGAGAAAAACCAGGGTACCTGTTCAGGTGACTTGACTTGTGGCCATAAATTCTTGCTTCAAGTCTTGTACATTGTATGTCAATTCTCACACTGACTGCTTGACTCACCGAGTCCCTTCAGCAGATTGTTGACCAATCCCTCACTCTATCCTCAAATCCAAAATTCAGATCGTCGGAACAGATTAATCCATACCCATAAGTACAATGTATAAATGCGATGGGTGGCACGATTAACGTAGCAGTTAGCGCGATGCTATTATATCGTCAGCAACCGGGGTTCGAATCCGGTGCGATCTGTACATTCTCCCCATGTTTGCGTGGGTTTCCTCCGGGTACTCCGGTTTTCTCCCACCTTTCAAAATGTACTAGAGTTGTAGGTCAATTGGGGTGACATAGGCTCATTGGTCAAAGGGGCCTGTTTCCGTGCTGTGTCTAAATTTTTTAAAAATTTATTTATTTGGATAAGTACATAAATAACAGGATTAGTAAATTTGTGAATGATGAGACGGTGTGACGAGGAATGATAAATGGAATTTATCTCCGATAAATGTGAAGTGACACATTTTGACTAGTCAAACCAGGGCAGGACTTGCAGAATCAATGAAAGGGTGCTGGGAAGTATTGTAGAAATGAGAGACCTAAATAATATCCTGAAAGTGGTGAGACAGATGGACAAGATGGTGAAGGAGGCATTTGGTGCTCTTGCCTTTGGGAGACTAGGAGTTGAAATGTCACGTTACAGCTGGACAAGACTTTGGTATGGCCACATTTGGAATGCTGTGTGCATATCTGGTCACCTGGCTATCAGAAGGAGATCCTTTAATTGGAAAGGGTCTATAAAAGATTTTCAAGAGGTCACTGGAGGGCTTGAGTTGTAAGGAGAGGTGAGATAGGCTAGGATTTCCTCCCTGGAGCATAGAAGGCTGATGGGTGATTTTATAGAGGTACAAAGTCATCAGAGACATAGAATAGGTGCATATCACTTTTGCCCCAGAGTAGGGGAGTCTAAAAGAGAGGTTTAAGGTGTGGAGTGGGAAGGGGGATGAAATGTTTCCACACAGAGGGTGGTGGCTAAATGGAATGACCTGCCAGAGTAGTGGTAGACTGGTAGAGGTGAGTTCATTTATGACATTCAGTAGACAGGTACATGGATAGGGAAGGTTTAGAGGGAAATGAGCTACACCAGTGATATGGGGCCAGTTCAGGTAGACAAAGGGCATGTCTCCATGACTCAACCTTATCAATGCAAACCTGCAATTTTTTTTTTGTTCCTATCTGGTCCACCACAGTATTTCTGCAGCCCTGACTTTTGAAATAAAGCACACTGGAACCCTAAGATCATTGCAGTCAATTTCAAGTTTATTGTCTCGTGTTCCCAGTACAGTAAAAAGGATTTGTATCATGAGTACTCCAACATAACAACAGCTCCAACATAACAGCAGCACAAGCGCATGTTACAGAGTTACAGTGGATGATCAGTTGGGTCACGACAAGGGCAGCACAAGATCATTCAGGAGCCTAATGGTTGTAGGGTGAAAACCTGCTGGTTCGTGGTTTCATACTTTTGAACCTTCTCCTGACCATGGAGAGCATTCTGGCTGGTTGCATCACTGTCTGGTATGGAGGCACCAACGCTCAGGACAAGAAAAAACTCCAGAGGATTGTTAACTCAGCCTGCGACATCACAGGCACTAATCTTCACTCCATCGAGCACATCTACAAGAGGCAGTGTCTTCAGAAATCAGCCTCTATCCTCAAGGACCCCCACCACTCTGCTACCATTGGGAAGGAGGTGCAGGAGCCTGAATGTGAGCACTCAGCGGCATAAGGACAGCTTCTTCCCCTCCCCCCGCCATCAGATTCCAGAAAGATCAGTGAACCACAGACATTACCTCATTTTGACTTTTTTGTGCAGTATTTATTTATTTTCTAAAGTGGTTTATATGAATGTTTTCGCTGTGTCGCTGCTGCAAAACCACAAATTTCATGACTGGATCATGACGATAAATTTTGATTCTGAAGTGAGACCTGGTTTATCGAACACCTCAATTAACATGGCTCATTTTGACATATAAATTTTAAACAGGTGTAGACGGTTCAGAACTGAGGAATAAAGCTGTTTAAGTAAGATGGACGCTTGCATCTATGTTACCAGGTTTGATTGGCAGCTGCACCAACAGCAGTTACGAGGATATGGGCCGTTCGGCAGCTGTAGCACAACAGGCCATCGACCACGGGCTGAAGTGCAAGTCCCAGTTCACCATCACACCAGGTTCTGAGCAGATCCGTGCCACCATCGAGAGAGACGGATATGTGAGTACAGTAAAACCCTCAGTATCCAGCATCTACTGGGGTTGATAGATGAGGGTTAAGCGAGTTCTCCGGTTGCTTGAGGCTCACTCTTACAAGGCCTCTAACTAATGCACCTGAATTAAGAATAAATAGTTTAAAATACAAAAATACCATACATTTATGCTTTTGTATGGAACAAAAAATTTCACCTTAAAATAGGAATTGTCTTCTACAAAGGGTCTTAAAAGTCTCGACACAGCCACCATCTTCCTGCTTGCTCCGACCCAATCTCGCACATGTCCTGTTTGTTATTTGCGAAGTCTCAGTGCTCCTCCGCAGGGTCCATCTGCCCCGATCGACTGCCATTAAAACAGCCTGTTACAGGAGCCGACAGTGATTTATTTTAAAATATCCAAATAAACTGAAACTTGCATGGTAATTTGTTCGTAAAATAATGTGATTTGCTTTTAACAGCATCCATTGGTCAGTGGTAAGTAAAAAGTAAAACATGAAAGTTTGCAGACATTGTGGTTAAAGTGAAAACACAATGCGAGAGATGAAAATCTATAACCGACGTTTCAGGCTGGAGCCTTTCATCAAGGTGAAGGGCTCATGTCTGAAATGTTGGTGTATATTTTTATCTTTGCTACATAATGGACACTGTTTGACTTGCTGAGTTTCTCCAGCGTTATGTTTTTACTTTAGGACAGTGGTAAGTGCCAGATGTGGGTTGTCTTATACAAATACCATTTTAGGTGGAAATTCCGGGGTCATCCTACGGAGAGCTATCACGTACAATGACATAGTCAGTACCATACTGTACTTGCACTGAACCAACTTCACTTGCATGAATATATAAACCTTCAAGAATTTTACTTTATTTTCAGTCACGTTCTTTGAAAACATTTAACCATAGCTGCATCCCCTCCACAGAGCCGCTAGAAAGACAAACAATAACATTATAGATAATTAATCCAGCCTCCCCCCAAGTTTACAGATAAAGCCTTATTAATATACTAACAAAGGTCAAGACACTTACTAAGCAGGGATAAGGAGGTACTTTAAGAATCACCCCAGCAGCAAGCGGCATTGACCAGCTTTTCATCCTGGGTGATGCCATTTTATTCAAACACAACTTTATTCAAACAGCAGCTACGAACAAAGCTCGACCAAGGCACTCCTCTGGCTAAATATTTGCTCCCATATTCACTAAAAGTTTGAGTTACTTCAGAGAACATTTCCTTTGACAATTTTAAACTTTTTTTAAATTTTTATATTTATTTTTCTCGATTTTCTTTGCCAGTTGCTTGAGATTGCTGGTTGCTTGAATTCTGGATAATGGGGATTTTACTGTACCTAACTGCAGCTCTGAAACGAGGAGACTTCAGCAAAATTCAGATAGGCTGCATTCATGAGACTGTCATACAATTCTATTTTTTTTCTATTGATGAACCACAACATATTCTTGACACCGCTGATTATAAATATACTCGGCTGCAATGATTGTGCAGAATTCTTTGGAGCAGCTGGTGTTTGGTATCTTTTAAAAGGATGAATGATGGTGGAAGTGGCAGGAAGGATAGGGTGAATGCATTTTTTTTTTGTCCTGAACTTTTAAATGGGGGTCAGGCAGCCCAGGGTTTTGGGGGATCCACAAACCTCTATTGGAACAATAAAGAAATTCCCGGTAAAAACACAATGCAAGTCAAACAGCGTACCTTGTTGAGCACAGATAAAGATGCATAACCAATGTTTCTGGCTTGAGCCCTTCAAGGTATTAGCAGAGGGAAGAGCTAATTTTCCGTCTGGACACTCTCCAACTGGTTGGCATTAACATCGACTTCTCTGGTTTTTGCTGGACCATTCCCTGTTCTCCCTCCTTTCCTCCAGCTCTCCACCCCCTTCCCCCTCCCCCATTTGCTGCTGTGCCCTCCCTCCCTTATCCACCTATTACCTCCTGCCGTTGGGCCTGTACTCCTGCCCTCCCCACCATTTTGTTCTGGCGCCTGTCTTTATTTTGCTCATACCTTGCTCAAGCCCAACACGTTGGTTATATTCCTTTGCTATATAAAGTATGTTGTTTGAGTTTCTCCAGCATTTATAGCGTTATAGCTCATTCAAAGTTCCCCAGTTAGGAGTGCAAAGAATGGGGCAAATTAATCTGCAGATGGGAGATGACAAGTTCTGCAGCTTGAACTATTTTATGGGGGGGGGGGGGGGGAGAGGGCTTGGTTCTGAGAATGAACAATGGACTGGATGCAAGTGATGTCTTCCACATGTAACGCTACATTTTGTCTTCCCAGGCTCAAGTTCTGAGAGATGTTGGTGGGCTTGTTCTGGCAAATGCATGTGGGCCCTGCATTGGACAGTGGGACAGGTAGAGAGATAACACTTCAGTTTTCTTCTCACTGCACTAAGCACAAGACTCTGTCAGAAATTAGCTTTTGTTCCTGCCTCTGGTACAAGCTGGTAAGCGCAAGGTGGTTTCAAGACCCTACCTCCCAAAAGAACTTTAATTTCCAGCCATTGTTCTGTGAAGGACAGGAGTGATGCCACTCTCAATTGTAATTTACTACTGCGATTAGATTAACACTAAAGATGGACCAACAAAGGCCATGTTGCGTGGTGTACTGCAGCAGGGGTGGAAGTGACTCCGAGATGAGCTGCAACATCCCCAGAATGGCAAGCTGGAAGCTGGCCAGGGCTTGACAAATGCTGCCTGCACCCTGCTTGTTGCTGTAGAAATCACTTTAAGAAAAGCGAGCATTGCTGGAGATGGGCAGCAGGTTCTGTATGTGTTTCTACTGATGTTGACTGCCCTGCTGAGTGGTTCCCTTTTCTGTTACTTCCTATTTCAGAATCAGAATTTATTGTCATGAACAGGTCACAAAATTTGTTATTTTGCAGCAGCAAATATTGCTATAAATTACATTTAAAAATAAATAGTGTAAAAAGAAGAGAAAGTGAGGCAGTGTCTGTGGTTCATTGCTCATTCAGAAAACTGACAGCAGAGGGGGAGAAGCCGTCCTTGTGCCACTGAGTGCTCGTCTTCAGGCTCCTGCACCCTTTTCCTTGATGGTTGCAGAGTGACCTGGGTGGTGGGGGTCCTTGATGACAGGCTGCATTCTCGAGTCACCCCCACATAGATGTCCTCAATGGAGTGGTGCCCACGATGGCGCTGGCTGAGTTCACAACTCTAGCCTTTTCCAGTCCTGTGCATTGGCTCCTCTGTACCAGCTAGTGATGCACCAGTCAGAATGCTCTCCCAGTATCTTTCTGGTATTTGTAGCGTTTTTGCGCTTTATTTATTCATCGTTTACTTCTGAGTGTCACTTATTTCTGACCTTTTGTTTTATATTTCCAATCCAGAAAGGATGTTAAGAAAGGTGAAAAGAACACTATTGTGACCTCCTACAACAGGAACTTCACTGGACGTAACGATGCCAACCCTGCCACCCATGCCTTTGTCACGTCTCCAGAGGTAAAAATCCACAGGCCACGTTATGGTTTCTACTTCGCTTTTCATTCTTGATAAAATTCCCTGTCAAATCCTGTCGTGTGAGTGATTGCATTCAACGGAGACTCAAATGGGAGAGAAGAAAGAATAGGATGGGAAAACCATCAGAGCAGACTGGTGTGAAAACTGATTTGGAATACAGTAAACCCCTGGTATCCGGCACCTATGGGGATTGGTAGATGCTGGATAAGTGTATTTTACAGTTGTTTGAGACTCACTCTTACAATACCTAACTAATATACCTGCATTAAGAATAAACAGTTTAAAAGACAAAAGTACAATACTGTACTTACTTCACTTGCATGAATATATAAAACCTAAAGCATTTTACTTTATTTTCAGTCGCTTTCTTTGAAAACATTTAACCATGGCTGCATCTGCAGGTTCCTCCCCCTCCACAGAGCTGCCCGAAAGATGAAGAATAACATTATAGATAATTAACCCCCCCCCCCCCACCCAAGTTTACAGATAAAGTCTCTGACCGGGGTAACTCTTACTAAGCAGGAATAAAGAGTCACCTCAACGGCGAGCGGCATCAACCAGCTCTTCATCCTGGGCGCTGCCATTGCTGCTTCACACAACTTTATTCAAACAGCTACTATGAGCAAAGCACGACCAAGGCCTCCCTCCGCTGCTGAATATTTGCTCCCATCTTCACCAAAGGCTTATGTGTTACTTTACCTATTTTTTTTCTTTAAATTTATTTTCATTGATTTTTTTTTTTGCCGATTGCCTGTGGCTACTGGATGCTTGAATTCCGGATACCAGGGCTTTTACTATACACTGTAATAATAACGGGCACTTTAATGACAAGTTTAAATCATTACCTGTGGAATAGTATTCCAAGAAGAGAGGGAACAAGAGGAGGAATGGGGAAACCCTGACCAGAATCGTTGCACTATTCTTTGTACATCTTATCAGGAATTTATTTTCTTTGATCATTATCTACAACCACCCAACCTCAAAGGTGTTAAATTTGATCTGGCAAAACAATGCTTGGAGTTTTCAATTCAAGGACAACCTCAGCCTCTCCCCAGCCTTTTTTCTCCTTCACCCTCCTCTCCTTTTTATTCTTGCTATCTTCCCTTCCTTTGTTAGCCTTTAGAAAGGGTCCCAACCCAAGACTTTGTCCATTTCCTCTCCACAGACGCTGCCTGATCTGCCGAGTTCCTCTCACTTCTCTTGGTTTGCTCAAGATTCCAGCATCTCCACTTCTTTGTGTGTCCAGTCATGTGCAATGTTGGTTTCCTGTCCTCAGCATCATTGAGAACTACAAACATGATTAATGTTAAACAGTAAAAATGAATTAATAACCAGAATGTTCATTAAATCTCACTACCCTGTCTTGTCCTTCATGCGAGTGCCGAGCAGTATTTCATGTCTAACGTTCTCAGACTGACCCGTTCATCTTCTGACCCTCCGAACAGCACTAGAGTTTCAAATTCATGTTTGTCGCCATGTGTGCCAAGATAGAATTAAAAGGTTTGTTTTTGTTCTATCTAGTAGAATAAAACACGCTCCAGGTGGGGGGGGGGACACAGTGGGAGATCAGTTCAAATAGAGTTAGGGCAACATTATTTTACTTGTACCAAGTTTCTTCAGTCATCTGGTTGCAGTGGATGGATGGAGTTGCTGATGGTTGACTGTGGTTCTGCGTTCCCAGATTGTTACAGCCTTGGCCATCGCCGGCACCTTGAAATTTGACCCTGAACGCGATTCGCTGACTGGGACTGATGGGAGGAAGTTTAAACTGAAAGCACCAAACGCCGATGAGCTGCCCACCAAGGTACACGCCATTTCCTAGCTGGCCAGGAAGCCTTGCATGAACTTGTATACAAGCTGGTACCTTTTAAACTGCAGCAAGTTCTCTGGCACCCAAGAATGTATCAAAATTCTGATTCTGAAAATGGTCATTGAGCCCATCTCAAATTTCTGAAACTAAGCCAAAAATAAGAGCTGAAGGAGAGGGACACGTTTAACAGAAACCAGAGTTGATGTTAATATCTCTTTAGGCTGGAGGGTGAAGTGCTGTTCCTCCATTTTGTGGGTAGCCTCGGTTTGATCATGGACAGACATGTCCGTGTGGGAATGGGATGTGTCATTAAAATGGTTGGCCACTGGGAGATCCCCACTATTGCAGCTATCAACCACCTGTAAATAATATGTAGCCTCTCAACCTGCACACTTCAGTGCATCTATGGTGTATCTGACAGTAAAATCCTTCTCATTCACTTTGGGATGTGGGAGGAAACTAGATTACCTGGAGGACACTTGTGTTATCACAGTGGAGGAATGTGCATACTCTACTCAGATGGCATCAGGACTGAACCCAAGTCCCAATAGTAGTGAGAGAGCAGCTCTATTGTTTAGGGTAGTGATTTCCAAAGTGGGCACTGCCGCCCACCTGTGAGCAGTGAGGGAAAAGGGGGCGTTCCGAACCTTCGGTCTTGTTTCAGTCTGCTGTAAAGTTTCATGAAGAAGCCAGTGCAGTAATTTTCTTGCCAGATCTGGGGTGGCCGTAGTGAGCAAGATAAACGGAGAAAAGGCGTTCTCTCAACAGCTGGTCTCAGTGGCTGGCATGTTGTACTGGCGTCACTACTGCTCTCTCAGCGCTGCCGCCACCACCACACTCCCAGCTCAGTACTGACACTGACCCCCCCCCCCCCAACCCTTGCTCAGCGCCATCTCTAACCCCCCCCAACCCTTGCTCAGCACCATCTCTAACCCCCCCCAATCCTTGCTCAGCGCCACCGTCTCTAACCCTCCCCAGCTTAGCGCTGCCACTGACCCCCCCCACTCCACTACTAAACGCCCCACCCTGCTCAGTGCCGCCACTAACACCCCCACCCCGTTCAGCACCCCCTCCCTGATCAGTGCCCCTGCTACCACCCCCCCCCCAAGGCAGTTGTATGGGGGGTGGGGGCACACGGGATGTGGCCTGGAGGCCAAGGAGGCGGCAGTCTGAAAAGGTTTGGGAACCACTGGTTTAGGGGAAATGTTGGTAGGTTGTGGTGGATGGGAGGGGGTGGTGGGAAAGAAGAATGCAGCAGGTCAAGAACTGCTAACACTTCATTTCGACCTTGTAGGGCTTTGATCCTGGCCACGACACATACCAATACCCACCCATAGACCCCAAGGACATTGAAGTGAAGGTTAACCCCAAGAGCCAGCGGCTGCAACTGTTGACTCCATTTGATCGGTGGAACAAGAAGGACTTGGTGGACATGCAAATATTGATCAAGGTGAGCTCCAGATAGTGTAATTAATTTTTAGAATTTAATATTTGGACATACATCATGGTAACAGGCCATTTCGGCCCATGAGTTCGTGCTGCCCAATTTACACCCCATTAACTTGCACCCTTGGTATGTTTTTTGAACGATGGGAGGAAATAGGAGCCCCTGGAGAAAACCCACACAGACACGGAAAGAATGTATGAACTCCTTACAGACAGCACGGGATTTGAACACCTGTCCAGTCCCGATCACTGGAGCTGTAAATTACTCCAACTGGCGTGTTTGATGCAAGAGGCTTGTATCAGGAACTCTGAGACGTTCCAACATTAGGTACCTTTCTGGCCGAGTTTTCAAAAATACATGCATTATTGTTCATTGTGTTCCCACAATGTTTCAACGCCACTTAGATAAAGCACACAGGAAGCTTTTGTGAGGCTGTTAATACTGCCCAGTGGTGGCATGGCCATAGACTGTGGTCCCTCCTTCCCTCCACCCCCCCACCCTGTCACCCAAATCCCTTGTGTGGCTGCTTTGAGCTTCATCACATCAGGGAAGCCTTTATAGTCACACCCAGCACTTAGCTCTGTGGTCTTGAAATCTCCTCAGCAATGTCACAGCCTTGTTCATTGAGGCCCTCACCTACCAAACCCCCCCCAAAGCACCATTTTATTCAGGCACCTGTCTGCTTTTGCTTGTACCTTGACTAAGGGCTCAGGCCTGAAATTGTAGTTCTGATTCTTTAAGTTTCTCCAACATTTTTGTGTAAACTACAATCACAGTGTCTGCAGACATTCTTGTTTAACACAAGGGCAGTTTGAGGTCCAGGACGGCTTTGTTACTCCATGCAACGTGGGTACCAGATGCTTTATGCTGTTTATTGATATCTGATTGCACAAGTACAATCTGACGAAACAGTGTTCTCTGGTCCTCGATACAAAATCCGCAGACACACAGCCAGACATGTAATACATATGCAGCACAAGTATTTTATCTGTACAAATAAATATTGTTAGAAGTAAAAGATGAAAGTCTGCAGATGCTGTGATTGAAGTGAAAACACAATAGTGGAGAAACTCAGCAGGTCAAACAGAGTCCTTTATAGAGCAAAGATAAAGGGACAGAACCAACATTTCAGGCTTGAGCCCTTCATCAAGGTAATGTGGCCAGAGGTCTGAACAAAATAGGGGGGGGGAGGGGCACCGTCTCAAAGGCAGAAGGTAATATGTGGATAAGGAAGGGAGGACACAACAGCAAACAGGGAGGGGGGATGGGTCTGTGAAGGGAGAGGGAAAGGGGTGGAGAACCGGAGGAACGAAAACAGAGAGAAATAGGGAAGGGAGGAAGAAAGAGGAGCGAACTAGCAGAAACCAGAGTAAAGTCGATGTTAATGTCATCCAGTTGGAGAGCACCCGGGACGTTGCCTGGATTAGAGAACATTTCAAATGCAGCAAAGTTGATGGAGCTTCGGCTTTCTCCAGGGGCTCCAGTTTCCTCCCATCGTTCAAAAAACATACCAAGGGTGCAAGTTAATGGGGTGTAAATTGGGCAGCACGAACTCATGGGCCGAAATGGCCTGTGACCATGATGTATGTCCAGAGGGGTACCTAATGTTGGAGTGAAGGATGAGAGGTGTGTTAAATTATGAGTGGCGAGGATAGGGTGGACAGCCAGCTCCTTTTTCCTGGGGCAACAGTAGCAAGGCAATATCAGTTTAAGGTGAGAGGAAGAACGATCAGGGGAGCCAGGGGTAGAGAGTAGTGGGACTACCTGGGGTGGGGATGGAGGCTGGTACAGCAGGGACATTCAAAGTACTCCTGGAGAGGCACATGGCTGCATATGTCTGGGTGTGAGGTAGGGAAGGATTAGATTGATGCGGAGCAAGTTACCACTGATCGGCACAACATTGTGGCTGAAGGGACTGTATGAGTGCTGGTTTTTTGTTCCAGAAAACTAGACATTCTCTCGTGTCTCTTACCTCATTTGGGGCATTAGATTCATCATGTTATTAGTTTTAATAAAAGTAGACCAAATTATTTGTCTCTCGTGTGTGGGAGTGATTAATTTTTTTTAAATCCACAAAACTTTTCCTGTCAATGTCAGAAATCTGGTCCTGTACCTTTATTTGGAGCCCTCGTGCCAACCATCTCTGCTTTCCAAATATTTGAAGCTTGGCTTGGTTGCACTGCACATTTTCTAGTTTTAACTCTTGTTTTCCCATTTGCTTCAGGTCAAAGGCAAATGTACCACTGATCACATCTCCGCTGCTGGGCCTTGGCTGAAGTTCCGTGGTCACCTCGATAATATTTCAAACAACCTGCTGATCGGGGCTATTAACATTGAGAATAACAAAGCCAACCAAGTGAAAAACCAGATCACCAATGAGTATGGGCCAGTACCTGACACAGCACGCACTTATAAGGTAGGCAAGGCCAAGGAAGATGGGCCAAAGCTATACTCCATTGTTTTAGTTGGGTGGGGGGGGGGGGGGGGTGGTGGTGTAGAATAGCTCAGTGAACTTGCCTCTTGCTTTCCTTAATTTAACAATAGAATCTGTGGCATTTAGCTCTGGAGCCTAGAGAATCAAAACCTACCGTGAAGGCGGCCCAAAATGTCAGAATATACCTTTATCTTCTATGGGCGCTGCGAGACCTACTGAGTTCCCCCAGCATTTGTGTTTTTACTCTAATTGCAACAACTGCAGACTTTTGGGGTTCACGCAGCGACTTTCATCACCTGCCTACGATGCCCATTCAGGATGTCCTCATCCAGCTGAGGCCAAGGGCAGCACTCCATCTCAGAGTGCATTCGGGAAAGCAGAGGGTGATGTGAATCAGGAAAGTCTGCAGACTCTGCGATTGTAGTGGAAACCCAGAATTGTTGGAGGAGCTTACAGCGTCCACAAGAGGTAAAGACATATTTTAGCAGGCAAAAGGCAAGAACAAGGTGTCCAGAAGGAAGAAGCTTTGAAGTGGGAGCAGGGCTCTTCAGTGGGTGTTAAGCTTCCTCTTGAATATATCTAACGAACTAACCTCAACAACTTTCTGTGGCTGGGTCTTCCACAAGTTCACAACTCATCCAAGTCCGAAATGGCTTCCCCCTTATCCTTAGACTGAGTCCCATCATTTTTGGATTAGAGTTTGTCCTTCCATAGTTATTTTGCCTTTTGTAATCATATTCCCTCACAGATCCCACAAAGCAGGAAGTGAAAAGACCAGTGAACATTCCCCATAAATTCAATAATTTTGTGGTTCTTTGCAAAACTCTAATTAACTAAACCATCCAAAGGGGAGTGAGACAGGCTAATTAACCAAACAGAACAGAGTATGGAGCCTGTCAACTGCGAGATGGCCACCCCAGTATATTCCCCAGGAAAAGTGCAATGACTGAAGCCCTTTGTTTCCCCTTTTCACCCAGAAACAAGGTATCAACTGGGTGGTGATCGGTGATGAGAATTACGGTGAGGGTTCCAGCCGTGAGCACGCTGCCCTCGAGCCTCGGCACCTGGGAGGACGAGCCATCATTGTCAAGAGTTTTGCTCGAATTCACGGTAGGTCCATGGTGGAGATTCATGTCAGAACTCCAGCCTACTCAATCCGAAATACTCACAGGCTCAAGAGTTGGGCAAGAGGTGAGGCCAAATTCGGAGTACAGGCAGTCCCCGGGTTACGAATGAGATCCATTCCTAGGTCTGCTTTAGGCAAGTCGGAACTTGCTGTTTGTACAGCTTTTAAATCATTGATAAGGCTTCAAACCTTTTCTTGCTCATTTTAATCGTCAACAGCAACATGATCAGACTCAAAAAGGGAAATGGTGTTCTCCTTCCTTGAGCCGACAAACTACCGAAGTCACGCGTAGTCTGTTCATAAATATGAGTTGTCTGTAAGTCAGACATTCGTAACCCAGGGACTGGCTGTATTGTGTGCAGTTTTGGTCACCAAACTACAGGAAAATTATCAATAAGATTGAAAGAGTGCAGAGAAAATTTACGAGGATGATGCCTGGACTTCAGGAACTGAGTTACAGGGTTAGGACTTTGTTCCCTGGAATGTAGAAGAATGAGGGGAGATTTGAAAGAGGTGTTTAAAGTTTTGAAAGGGGGTAAACAGAGTAAATGTAGGTCGGCTTTTTTCCACTTTGGGAAGGTGAAATACAAACCGGAGAACATGGGTTAAGGGTGACAGGGGAAAAGTTTTGGAGGAACTTCTTCACACAGAGGGTGGTGGGTGTGTAGAATGAGCTGAAGTGGTGAATGTGGGCTCAATTTTGAATAGGTACATGAATGGGAGTGGTATGGAGGGCAATGGACTGGGAGCAGGTCAGTGGGATTGGGCAGGAAAATGGTTCAGCACAGACTAGAAGGGCTGAAGATTCTGTTTCTGTGCTGTAGTATTCTATGGTGGTTCTAAGAGGAATTCTAGCCCACAGCAACTGGTCTTCACATCACAGAATCACACAATCCCAAAGACCCAGGTTCGAATCCACCACTGTCTCTTAGGAACTTGTACACACTTGTAAAAGCACTCCGCTTGTCTCCTTCGCTCTGCGGATATCTTCCTGGCAGAAACTTTTCCCAATCCTCTTTAGAATGCTGCATTGAAATCTATCTTGCCACTACCACTGGGAGAGCCAAACAATCTAGGTGTCTCCTGTTCATTCCACCAATGGGAACAGTTTCTCTCCATCCACTCTTATCTGCACCATTAAGAATTTTAAATATATGCACATTAGGGATGTAGTCTCACAATCCAAATGCTGTATCTCCCATTCTGAGAGCAGCCCAACTTCAAGTTCAACTACACCTCCACCCCTCAGCACTGGAATAATTTTGCCAAATCCCTTCTCACCCACCCTAAAGTTATTGAATCTTTCATAATGTGTGGCAGCCAGATCTTGGTACAATACTCCATTTAGAGCTGAACCTATGGTATCGGTGCTCTGTGGTTAGTAAGGGACGACTTAAGGCGATGTGTGAGTGGGGAAAAGAAGCAATACTATTGATGTGGGGCTAGATCGGAAGGTTCTAAACAGGCTGAAGGGTTGAAAGAATGCAGGGGTTCAGCTAGCAGCGCCACTGCCTCACGGCGCCAGAGATCCACCATGCTCTGTGTGGAGTTTGCACGTTCACTCTGTTGCAGTATGGTTTTCATCCCGCGTCCCATAGAGGTGGAGATCACGTTTATTGTCATCTGACAGAACACATACAACCAGCCGAAACTGTGTTTCTCCGCACCATGATGTGCACACAATTCACAACTCAGAAAAATCACATCTATACATAAAGATATAATGATAGAGAGAGGGAGAAAATGAACGAACATTTAGGAATGATTTACTTGGTTACAGGATACCGGGCATCAGTCTCACAGCATGCGGGAAGAAGCTACTCCCCCACCTGGCCGTCCTGATTTTGATTCTCCTGATGGTAGTGGGTCAGTGATACTGTGTTCTAGATGGAAAGGTTCTCAATAATATTTTGTGCCGTAAATTGCCTCGAGTGTTAATTTACATTTTATGAAATTCATTATGGTGGAGGTGACTGAGAGATCCTGGGAGAGGTGAAGATGATGTCTGAGCACAGTAAAAAAGATTTTGCTTGGTCAGTGTTAAAGCAGCCATTCTCAATGAGGGCCAGAGCACATTTAAGGGGAGGTGTGATGGGTTAGCACAACGCTGTCCAGCGACAGTGGGTTAGACTCCAGCACTGTCTGAAACAAGTTTGTATGTTCTCCCCGTGTCTGCGTGAGTTTCCTCCCGCCCTTAAAAAATATATACAGGCATGAAGGTTAATTGGTGTAATTGGGTGGCATGGGCTCGTGGGCCGAATGGACCCGTTACCATGCTGTATGTCTAAATTTAAATATGGAAGAAACCAACTAAACTTGACTGCTTCACAAGGAAGGGGACCCGTAAACTTTGAGCAGAGTCAAGGGTTGTGAATGGCTGTGTTAAAGGGTCTGTTTCTGTGATTCTAAGGCAGTGATTCTCAACCGTTTTCTTTCCACTCACATCCCACTTTAAGTATTCCCTATGCCATCTGTGCTCTGTGATTAGTAAGGGATTGCTTCAGGTGGGATGTGAGTGGAAAGGGATGGTTGAGAATCACTGCTCTCGACTCAATTGTTACTGAAATATTTTTGCTTGAGAACAAATCGTCATTGGTCCATTTCCTTTGAAGTTACGAAACTGAACGAGTCAATTAGGGACAATAGAAACAGTGGTTTTCAAACTTTTCCTTTCCACCCACATCCCACCTTAAACAATCCCTGACTAATCACAGAACACTGATGGCAGAGGAATTACTTATAGTGATAAGTGTGTGGAAAGAAAACAGTTGAGAACCACAGGTCTAACTAAGGTATGGCTGAGGGAAAAGTAGTTGAGGTTGAGATCACCTGAAACTTGATCCAAAGTGGATGTTGTCTTTATCGAGGAATGAGGTGTCATTTGGACTTTATGGTCTTTGCAGAAACCAACCTGAAGAAACAAGGCCTTCTGCCTCTGACCTTCACCGATCCCAATGATTACGACAAGGTGCAACCGGACGATAAAGTCTCCATTGTTGGACTGAATGAATTTGCACCAGGAAAGGTACTCTCAGCTGGGGTTTCTCCTCCTCTTCCCCCGAGTTCTGGCGGAAGCTGGTATATATAAAAAAAAACAAGAATAAGATTCTTCACATTTTGTTCATGATATTTTTTTAAATAAAAATCCAATTAGGATGAAATTGGGTGGGGGGGCAGACTTGATGGGCTGAATAGTTTTGTTTCTGCTCCTATGACATGGTCTAAACACAAGCTGGAGATGTTGGTACCTCGAAAGAACAAAGAGAAGCTGGAGGGACTGAGCTGGTCAGGCAGCATCCACAGAGAGAAATGGTCAGTCAACATCATGAGCCAGGACCCTTCATTGTGAATAAAGTATAAAGGGGTCGTATCAGGTCTATCGAGGCAGTAAAAGAAGGGGAAGTTAGGGAGGGGCTAGAGTATTGGATGGAAGACGTATCACGGCAGTAAAAGAAGGGGAAGTTAGGGAGGGGCTAGAGTATTGGATGGAAGACAGGAGAGGTGGAGAGAAAGAACTGAAGTAGAGATGGGAACAGAGGAAACAGAAATGCTGGAGGAACTCAGCAGGTCTCGCAGCATTCAAAGAAGTGTAATAATGACGTTTTGTGCCTGAGCCCGTCCTTAAGGTGTGAGTTTTTTTAAAGAATTAGATAGAAGTAAGGGTTACCTAAAATTCCTGCCACAGAGTTAAAGGCTTACCTGGAGGAATCTATATTCAAATCGATTTTCTGCAGTAGGATCTTATTTTGATTTTGTTCTCTCTCCTCCTTCATTTTAGCCCCTCACATGCATCCTGAAACACAAAGATGGCAGCCAGGATACAATCCTCCTCAACCACAGCTTCAATGAGGGACAGATCGAATGGTTCCAGGCTGGCAGTGCACTCAACCGAATGAAAGAAATGAAGAACTAAGACGACCCGTTCTAGGGATGGGAGGGAAAGGATTGTGTCCGAGCATAGGATCATTATATTGGAGTTATCACCACCACCTGACACCACCCTCCTGCTGTGATCTTCTGTAGTTGTGCCCGACCCCTTCTGACAGACAATCAGCACGTGGATGTGCTTGTGATTTAATTTTTTTTTAATATAATTCATTCATCGTCACCTACCTTGGCGTTATTGGAACCAAATCTCTGTGGCCTGAAACTTTTTTCTCTCTGTAAATTTAGTTTGTCCCACTGCTCTCGCCCCATCCCCCCGCCCCATCCCCCCCCCCCCCCCCCCACCAATATAGCCAGTGGATCATTTGAAATGCTGCCAATCAAGTAACGTGTGGTTTGCAAAGAAAATGAACAATAAAATACAAGAGGTGAAATGTACTCTTGCAAAGAGCTGCTGAATGCTTTGCCAGGGCACGGTGGAGTCGAATCCCTCCCAGGAGCTCCCCATTGAATGCCACACCTTTTTGCCCAGGGCCACACTATCAAACTCCAGAGGAAATCTGTTCAAGGTAAGTGGAGGAAAGATTCAGGGAAATGTCAGGGGTAAGGTTTTCACAGAGTGGTGGCTGGCTGGAATGAATTGTCGGGGTGGTTGTGGAGGCTGGTACAGGAGAGACAAAAGGCTCCAGTAGGAAGACGGGTGTAAGAAAAATAGAGGGAGGGAATGATTAGACCAGCCTTTAGGGTTAGTATTTTGTTTTGGCTCTGGCCCCCATTATGACTCTGATCAGTGTATGGGCTCCCTTCTCTGTGAAGCAGTCGCGTTTTGGTTTCTCTCCCGTACTTCTATCGAGGGCACTTCCAGATATGAGAAATATGGAGCAAAACTTTTCGGCCTGCATGTTTATTTCCTAAAATGAAAGGCGATAGAACAAAAGAGGAAAACTACATGGAAGGCAATTCATAGCGAATGCTCATTCTATGTCAGTCAAACACAATCATGTCGAAGCAAAGAAAGCTCTGAAAACATTGTTAATTTGCGCATTTATATAAGTCATTCTGGACTGTCTCCAAATGCATCCAACCTCGAAAATGATCTCACGTTGCTTGAAATGAAGATCTACCGGGACCAATGCCTGAAGAGGGCGCACAAAATCAGTGAACCGGTGCGGACTCGAAAGGCCAACATGGCCTGTTTCCGTTCCGTAAATGGTTATATGGTTATCTTCTTTCTTTTTTTTTCTTTGGCTTGGCTTCGCGGACGAAGATTTATGGAGGGGGTAAATGTCCACGTCAGCTGCAGGCTCGTTTGTGGCTGACAAGTCCGATGCGGGACAGGCAGACACGATTGCAGTGGTTGCATGGGAAAATTGGTTGGTTGGGGTTGGGTGTTGGGTTTTTCCTCCTTTGCCTTTTGTCAGTGAGGTGGGCTCTGCGGTCTTCTTCAAAGGAGGTTGCTGCTCGCCAAACTGTGAGGCGCCAAGATGCATGGTTTGAGGCGATATCAGCCCACTGGCGGTGGTCAATGTGGCAGGCACCAAGAGATTTCTTTAGGCAGTCCTTGTACCTTTTCTTTGGTGCACCTCTGTCACGGTGGCCAGTGGAGAGCTCGCCATATAACACGATCTTGGGAAGGCGATGGTCCTCCATTCTGGAGACGTGACCCACCCAGCGCAGCTGGATCTTCAGCAGCGTGGACTCGATGCTGTCGATCTCTGCCATCTCGAGTACTTCAACGTTAGGGATGAAAGCGCTCCAATGAATGTTGAGGATGGAGCGAAGACAACGCTGGTGGAAGCGTTCTAGGAGCCGTAGGTGATGCCGGTAGAGGACCCATGATTCGGAGCCGAACAGGAGTGTGGGTATGACAACGGCTCTGTATACGCTTATCTTTGTGAGGTTTTTCAGTTGGTTGTTTTTCCAGACTCTTTTGTGTAGTCTTCCAAAGGCGCTATTTGCCTTGGCGAGTCTGTTGTCTATCTCGTTGTCGATCCTTGCATCTGATGAAATGGTGCAGCCGAGATAGGTAAACTGGTTGACTGTTTTGAGTTTTGTGTGCCCGATGGAGATGTGGGGGGGCTGGTAGTCATGGTGGGGAGCTGGCTGATGGAGGACCTCAGTTTTCTTCAGGCTGACTTCCAGGCCAAACATTTTGGCAGTTTCCGCAAAACAGGACGTCAAGCGCTGAAGAGCTGGCTCTGAATGGGCAACTAAAGCGGCATCGTCTGCAAAGAGTAGTTCACGGACAAGTTTCTCTTGTGTCTTGGTGTGAGCTTGCAGGCGCCTCACATTGAAGAGACTGCCATCCGTGCAGTACCGGATGTAAACAGCGTCTTCATTGTTGAGGTCTTTCATGGCTTGGTTCAGCATCATGCTGAAAAAGATTGAAAAGAGGGTTGGTGCAAGAACACAGCCTTGCTTCACGCCATTGTTAATGGAGAAGGGTTCAGAGAGCTCATTGCTGTATCTGACCCGACCTTGTTGGTTTTCGTGCAGTTGGATAATCATGTTGAGGAACTTTGGGGGGCATCCGATGCACTCTAGTATTTGCCAAAGCCCTTTCCTGCTCACGGTGTCGAAGGCTTTGGTGAGGTCAACAAAGGTGATGTAGAGTCCTTTGTTTTGTTCTCTGCACTTTTCTTGGAGCTGTCTGAGGGCAAAGACCATGTCAGTAGTTATATGACTACATAAAACACATAAAAAGTATTTAAGTTATGTGACTTGAAAAGAAAACAAGGCTTTTACTTAAGTGTGCTGTGGCTCCTGTTGAGAATGGCTGCATTAGATTGTTGTGGAATAGGTTTACATAGGTTGGCACAGCCTTGTGGGCAGAAGGGTCTGTACCTCACTGGAAGCCAGGTTTTCCTTCCTCTGCTGCTTTCAGAAACTGAGAACAATTGCCGAATAAACCAGACTTTTAACTTGGTAATGCACCCTTTGGTGGGGAGCCTTGAAGAGAGGAAGACTGCCAAACACCACCGGTTTAGTGTAGCACCATGGTAACAGACACACAGCCACCTGTTCTGCCGTGGCTTGAGGAGTTATTCATTTTTGTTTACAGATTTAATTCTCTCAACATTACTTCTGCATCTCCAGTGCAGTCCCTCAGTGACCAACAAATTACGGATGCAATGTCCTAACAAGGATCATCAAACAGAACCCAATCTACAAGCCAACTTGTCCAGAACCACTTTTCCAAACTGCATCGACATCCTCTCCCCTGAATTGTCCACAAGCCCATAGACCAGTGAGGAGAGAACAGGAGCCCAATGTGGTGGGGTTTTGGGGAGATGGGGAACTGCGGTCCCAGTGAGAGGTTGGGGGGAGGACAGGGGTCAGTGAGGGGGGTAAAACAGGCCCAATGAAGGTGATGTTGAGGGGGTGGAACCGCGACCCGGCAAGGGAATTGGTCTGCAGGTTTTGAGGCAGCGTAGCCACTAACCAGAACCTTGTGACCCTCATCCTGAATCCATGAGTCATAAACTATTGAACACTACAGCATAGAAACAACCCCTTCGGCCCTTCTAGTCTGTGTCAAACCATTTTTCTGCCTAGTCCCACTGACCTGCACTCTGTCCATAGCCCTCCATACCCCTCCCATCCATGTACCTGGCCAAATTCTTCTTAAATGATAAAATTGAGCTTGCATTCACCACCTCAGCTGACCACTCGTTCCACACTCCCACCCCTCTCTGTGTGAAGACATTCCTAAACTTTTCCCCTTTCACCCATGTCCTCTGGTTTGTCTTTCACCGGCCCTCGGTGGAAAAAGCCAACCTACATTTACTCTGTCTGTCCCCCTCATAATTTTAAACACCTTTATCAAATCTCCCCTCATTCTTCTACACTGCAGGGAATAAAGTCCTAAGCTGTTTAACCTGTCCTCAGTTAAACTCAGTTCCTGAAATCCAGGGAACATCCCAGTAAACCTCTGCACTCTTTCTATCTTATTGATATCTTTCCTGTAGTTAGGTGACCAAAACTGCGCGCGCACACTACAAATTTGGCCTCACCCTTGTCTTATAACGCTCTTACAGCACCAGTAATTGGGACCAGGGTTTGAATCCCACACTGTCTGTAAGGAGTTTGTACGTTCTCCCCATGTGGGATTCCTCCAGGGGCTCTGGTTTCCTCCCACCATTCAAAATGTACCAGAGGTTGTAGGTCAATTGGGTGTAATCGGCAGCAAGTGTCTGTTACCCTGCTGTATGCATGTATGTCTAGGTTTAAGGTGAGAGGGTGAAGATTGAAAGGGTCCAGAGGGGCACTTTTTCATTCAGGGGTGGTGGGTTTATCTAACGAACTGCCAGGTAGAGGCTGGGACAATGGTAACATTTAATGGACAATTTAAACAGGTCCATGGACAGGAATGGTTTAGAGCAGCCATTCTAAATGGGGGCTCAACCCTGGGGTCCACAGCCTTGTTTTAACCTCACGTAACATCAATATTTTTTGTTTTTCATGTAATCAGTAGTAGAGGTACAGAAGAAACCAAACTTGTCTGCTTCACAGGGAAGGGGGCCCATAAACTTTAAGCAGAGTCCTGGAGGGAACCATAGTCAAAATAAAATTGAGAATGGTTGACCTAGAATGTATCTGAGCCAACACAGGCCTGTGCTTTAGGGAAGATTATTTCGAACATCAGAGAGGACAAGACAATGCTGGAAAAACTCAGCTGGACAGTTTTCTTTATGCAGCACAGATAAAGGTACACAAGGTTTCGGACTTGAGCCCTTCATCAAGGATGCCTGGTTCAGGCGCCTGTCTACATTTTGCTCGTACCTCAAGCCTGAAACGTTGGCTATGTCCTTTTATCTTCGCTGTATGTATGCCGTTTGACCTGCTGAGTTTCCCCAGCTTCGTGTTTTTGCTTTATTCAGTGTCTGCAGACCTTTGCGTTTTACCAAAAGATTGCAAGTGGCTGGTTTAAAGAACTATGGGGCAAAAGCAGGGCATTGTGGCCAGCTCAGGTATATTATTTGGGCAAGTTGGCCAAAGGGCCTGTGTAATTAACCGTATCACTACAGTCTAGTTGGCCACGGGATGGGAAAGGGGGTTCAGGGAGCGGAAGAGATGGGGGTGGAGGGAGAACTCCAGAACTGGGCGGGGGATGCGGAGGGGAAGGGGCCCAAAACTGGGGGGGGGGGGGGGAGAGATGGTTCATTCATGGTGCTCCAGCCCACGGTACCCAAGAGGGTGCAGACCAACTCCTTCCTCTGCCAGAGCCATCCTGGGAGTTACTTGCCAGGATGCATGCTCCATGGGGTGGAAGCAGACCTTGTGCTGCATGAAGACCTGATCCTTGTTGCAGGAGGGCCAGGTTCCAGGTGAACACAGCGCCGTTGTTGGTGGCCAGCAGGCAGTCACTCATCAGGTGCCAGGCCACGCCAGCACAGGTGAAGCTCAGCTAGGGCTTCCAACCCACCCTCAGTCGGCCTTCTCCACCAGCTGCCCTGCCTCCATGCCGTGGGTCTGGACAATGTGGCCACCAGGGCACCACCGCCAGGGCTTGTTTTAAATGGGTGCCCTTCAATCCTGAAGTTGAGCCCTCTTATCCTGGACACCCAGGTCTTTCAACATTCAAAATCTTTCCAAGAAGTCCCCCCTCATTCCTCTGAACTCCAAAGCGTACAGTCCAAGAGCTGCCAAATGTTCCTCATATGATAATCCCTTCATTCCAGGAATCATTCTGGGAAATCTCTGAACCCGCTCCAACGACAGCACCTCCTTCATTAATTAAGAGCCCAAAACCATCCCCGTGCTCCAATCAGAGAAATGCTGAAACGGGACATGTTCAGGACCGAAGTCTGGTGCAGACTAGAATTCTGAGAGGGAGGCAATGTGCAGTCAGGAGGGACTGTGTTCTGGCATCAAACAGCGAGGAGACACCGAGGAAAGAGCTGGTTTTCTACAAACAACTCTGATAAATCACTGACAGACCTGGGAATGAGCCAGGCCTGAGTCAAAACCTTTTCTGTCAGAGTAAATGGATCCTAATTAGGGAATAAGGACATACCCAAAAATAGACTCCACATTCACCCAGCCCAGATGCCGATCCCTGAACTAGTGCAGTGGTCTTCAAACTCCAGCAATGCACACCGACCACAGCTTCAATGATTCTCTCTCAGCTTCAATGACAGATTCAGGGGGTTTCACACTCCCCTTTAAAACCCAGTGCTGCAAAGTGCATGTTTGTATCTGGTCCAGCCTCTGCTTGGATCCACACTGGCCCATGTTTTGGGGGTAGGGTAGGACATCTTTATAGCGGACTCCTTCCTTCTTCCCCGAGGGGAAGACATGGGTTCACTTCAGCTCTGGAAACCAAGGATAACAATTACATTGTTTTTTTCCACGCTGAAAGACAACAAAGACCATCCATTAGTGTGCAAACACAGAGCATGGTAAGTCATTTAAAAATACATTGGTTAGTTCATAAAGCTCCTACCTTGAGCGCTGTTCTTTGGTTCCACGAAGCAGAGAGAATACGAAGGCTGCAAGAACAGCAGGTCTCCTCTCCCCCCACGCCTGCACTCCCGTCTGCAGGCAGTCACCACTGGGCTATGCACAATGTTCCTCTGTCCCTGCAAGGCTGCACAGCTGGTTCACGCACCAACAAGTGATTGGGCTTCCGCTGGTCTAACATCTATAGGCTGGAGAGGGCAGAGGCCATCCGGATTCCCCTCGGTCCTGAAGCCCGTGGCTTTAGTTGGAGCTGTGTAACGAGTCCCGAGATAGAGTGCAGGTGGCAGAGATGGGCAGTGTCGCTCAGATGTTAACAGCATTTCCACATTATTACTGAACATTTATTTTTCCCCCACTACACTGTACTGATTAGTAGAAATTCTGCCTGGCTGAAGAGCAGGTATCCATGAACTGTAGCAATGGGTGTCGGTGTAGGGCATGTTCCAACCATTCAATTATACCCTTTGATTTTACTTATCATGGCAAAGATCCTTGATGTCACAATAGCTTCAATTCACCCATCTTGACAAACGTCCTGTCCGGCTGCATCACTGTGTGGGACGGTAGCTGGACCAGCATCTGACTGAAAGTCAATACAGAGGATCATCAAAATAGACCCTGGGGTCTACAGACCTTTACTGGGAACGCTGTCTACATAGAGCTCAAGGAATTCTAGAAGACCCCTTCCATTCCAGCACACAGTATCTTCGACCCACTACCATCAGAGGAGGTACAGGAGCATCAAAATCAGGCCATTCAGGCTGGGAAATAGCTTCTTCCCACAGGCTGTGAGATTGATGCACGGTATCCCATTACCAAGTAAATCACCCCAAAATATGTAGTTATTTACTTTAACTTGTATCTTTATGAATAGATGCCATTGTTATGTGCTGTGCATTGTGTGTGTACCGTGGTTGGGAGAAAGGCTGTTTCGTCAGGTAGTATGGGTACAGTCAGATTATAATAAACAGGATATGGACAGGATGCAGAGTTGGATGGAAAAGTGGCAGATGGAGTTCAATCCAGACAAGTGTGAGATGGATACAGTCCATTCAGCAATCAACAGGAGTTCGATGTCTGAGACATATCTGCAGCTCGAAAATTGGCAATCACCTTATTAGTAAGACACAAGGATTCGGAGTGATTCCTCTCAAAACAATTCAACTCTAACAAGACTCAATAAGGAAAATGTTGGATGTTGTAGGAACGTTGTCTTATAAAGAGTTGAAAATAAGAAAACAGAAATGGAAAAGGAGGAAAGGTAATGATGGAAAAACGGAAAGAGAAGATAAACAAAATATAAAAGGGCTACGCTGAACTATATGACTTTAAATATTAATGGAATACATAACCAAATTAAAAGGAAGAAACTACCAAATTTAAATGAATAAATGTATTCCATTAGAAAAAAAAACATATTGGTTAAGAAATAATATTGAAATATTCGAACAAGTATAGGAGCCTTACATTAAATACAATAGCGAAAACCTACCGGGAACAAACATTACCTAAGTTGATGGAAGGAGAAGGAAATAAAAGAATGGACTCAGTAGAATTTCTGGTGTATTTTTGTTGAATGACAACATTGTCTGACTGGCTTAATGCAACCTAGATTGTATACCTAAAATGGATGGGTGGGGGGGGTGGCTTGGGAGGAAAGGGGGGGGGAGAAAAAGTCACTGTATATGTGTGAAAAAGAAATAGTGTATATCATGGCTAATGTGATTTGTGGTGTGAAAAATAAAAAAAGACTCAACTTTAAAATTAAATTCTGTCCTCCACTACTAGTCAGAACCTTAAGTTTAGCCAGTTACCGATTGAGAGTAAAGTCAGAGATTTTCCGTCTCCCAGACACACGGTTCTCAACAACGGCTCCATCACATTAAAGGTTAGTTGCAGGCCAAACTAGAGGATAAATTCAGAATCCGGCAAAGGGTGACTAAAATCAAATCAAGAGGGAGAAAGTAAATTACCAGAGTAAATGAGAAATACAAAACTTCTTTCAATGTAAAAACAGGAAGAGAGAGGTCAAGGTGAACTAGCCCCCCCCCCACCCCCCCACAGAATGAGGCTGGGGAAATAATCACGTGAAACAAAGTGGCAGGGGAGTTTGCCTCCTGAGTCAGCGCCTCCTCTGTAACATGGAAGGCAGCCGTGGGAGCACACACACCCTGGCTCAAGAGATTGGCGGTTTCCATCAATGGATGGGAAGGGTATGGAGGGATATCGTCCGAGTGCAGGTCAGTGGAATTTGGCAGATTAACAGTTCGGTATGGACTAGATGGGCAAAGTTTCTGTGCTGTAGTATTCTATGGTTCTAGAATGTGTGCGTCGGTGGGATTAGGCAGATTAACAGTTCGGTACGGACTAGATGGGCAAAGTTTCTGTGCTGTAGTATTCTATGGTTCTAGAATGTGCTCACAATACTCCCCCACATAGGTAGACAGAGATTTCCAGGAGTTTGACCAGCAGCCGGGAACTTCTGATAACAAAGTTAACAGGAACCCTTGATTTACTGTACAGTTTGACAGAATTCTTCCATCCGACTTCTCCCCAATGAAACCGCTGTGTTGTAGACTGGGATCAAGGTAAGGGTTAGTTCCATACATGGAGCAAGAACGAACCACTACAGCTCGACACTGGCCACATCACAACCATTCACTCTCTGCAACTGTTGTTGCCATGACAATTTTTCAAACAGAGGGATCGCAGAAACTGCCGAATAAATCCTATCGGCTGGTTCAGGCAATGGGTTTAAAGCCCCATCAAGTGAAAACATTTTGCATGCAATTAATTACTTTGGAATCACCAGGTTTTGCATCTGTAACTCAGCCACAAGTCTGATCCCTCTCTTGGTGAAGGCATGAGGCGAGGAGATGAGCGGCAAACCTGACCCTCTTTAGGCAGCGCCATGGCATCTTTAATGGATAAAACCGCAGAACGGCATGATACCTTGAGACCAAAGTAACAATACACACCTTGGCCAATGCTGCAGTCCTGCTCTGGTTTGTAGCTGACAAAGTCACCACCTGGGCCTGAACTCTGAACCAGGATTGGTATCGAAGCCGGGATTTGAGAAGGCGCTGAGGGAAGGAAGGGCCCCCAAAGGCTTCCTGATTGTGCTGGAGGTTTGGATCTGGAGCTCAGGTTCCCGATGGTTGAAAACAGGAGTCTATGCGGTTGCAGAGGTTGCAAGCGCAGGGGGGAATCCACGGACACTCATTAGGCCTTTCCACACTGCATTGTAAAATGAAGATTCCCGGGAACCCTCCCACGAACCTGTGATGTGAAAAGTCGGCCCAGGAATTTTAAACCTCGTAGGTAGGGCCGTGGTCCCAGGAAACTTTCCCAGACCACCCTCTCCCTACAGTGTGAAAGGGCAAAAGGCCGAGCAGGGGAAGCCTCGAGATGTCAGTGCTTGCGTGGTAGGTGATTAAAATTTAAAGATTCATACCTCCTGACAACAGCGGGCCACTTCAGCCCATCGCAACGGATGCACAATGCAGGATAAATGGGAAACAAAGTCAGCCATTTGTCCCGCATTGCCCCACCATCGTAACATGCTGAAGCGCTGGTCGGGGGGGGGAGGGGGAGTGGGGTGGGTGACAGGACCCGATGGGGTAGGGTTGGGGGGAGGGAGCTAGGCTCGCGAATGACCGACGGATGAACTGGGGATGAATTTACTCTGTGAGTGTATAACGGATAACCCCTCTAAATTTCCAAGGAGGGCGGTGCGAAAGGTCCGGGAGGTCCTGAATTCCCGGGAATTTCACTGGAACAAAGTAGGGTCACTGCTCGCCTGCAGTGTCAAAACAGCTCGTGACTCTTTGGCTTCTCTTTCTCTCGTACTGTAAGGGGCGCCGGGCAACACTACTGGCGACTCTGCCTTAAGGCACTTTCTTTTCTTAAAAATTTAGACATAAAGCACAGTAACAGGCCCTTCTGGCCAATTAACCTACAACCCATTTTAAAGGGTGGGAGGAAACCAGACATGTGGAGAACGTGCAAACTTCTTACAGACAGCGCCGGATTTGAACCCCGGTCCTGATCACTGGCACTGTAACAGTGTTGCTCTATCTGCTGCATTACATTAATCGTGTAATATTACATTCTATACTATTACATGACAATAAAGCAATGGTGATCATGATCCGCAGGCAATGTTAGGCTAGACAGGCATTTTTAAAAGGGGGGCTGAGAGATGCTGGAACTGAGGTTGAATTTTTACTTGCTCACTTGCTCAACCACATCGTAACCAAACCAGAACTCAATCCATCAGACACCTTTAATTTGCCAAATTAAACGGGGAGTACAGGACTAGTATTCCGCACAGCGGGAAGATGTCAAGACTACCCACGCATTCCATTTGGGGCCCACTCGTCTTTCTCTGGTCGTGCACGTTTATTTGCTCATCGGACGCTGCCGTTGGATCTTGCACACCAGATGTTTCCTGCTTCAGTTCAATGTCCAGCATCTGTCCTTTTCTCAGGAAGGAGGATCCTCCCCAGTAGCTGGCCGGGAATCAGGCAGTTCCACTTCCTGGCTGGCCGTCTGTGCGACCATCTGGGAATCATTGGTCCACTAACCATTGGTCCACCAAGACAAAAGACCCAGGCCCGGCTCACTGATGGACCCCTGCGAAGAGGTGGAGATCGATTAAAGGCTGGGATCTCAGCAGCTAAACTAAAGCAGCGGGTAACACAGGCAGGTCTCCACATTCTGTGTACCTGATGATATGACACAAATAACAGGGCAAAACAGGAGAGAAGGCAGAGGGAGCTGGGGGGTGAAAAGATGGAAGAGGAGAGGTTGGGAGAAGAGGGTGGAGGTACATCACACCCTGTCCCCTGTAAGGATTCTATTCCTTTCTCTCAATTCCTCTATCTCCGTCACATCTGCACCCAGGATGAGGATTTCCATGCCAGATCATCAGAGATGATCTTCTTCAAACAATGTGGCTTTCCCCAGACCACCTCCTCACCCGCATATTCTTCATTGCCCGCACATTTGCCCTGGACTCCTCCGGCCCCACGCACGAGGACAGGATTTCTCCTATCCTCACCTACCATTCCACCAGCCTTCGCATCCAACATATTCTCTGCCATTTCCACCATCTACAACATGATTCCATCATCAGACACTTCTTCCCCTCTCCGCCTTCTGCACAGGCCACTCCCTCCGGGAGTCCCTTGTCCACTCCTCCCACCCCACCAATTGTCCCCTTCGCACCTACCCATGACCGTAATAGATGCTCAACTTGCGCCCACACCTCCTCCCTCCGCGCTATTCAGGGCCCCAAACATTCCTTCCAAGTGAAGCAACTTTTCACTTGTGAATCTGCCGGAGATGTCGACTGCATCTGGTTCTCCCGCTGTGGTCTCCTCTACATCGGAGGGACTGGGCACAGACTGGGGGAAAATCGCTTTGTTGAGCACCTCAGCTCTGTCCGCCACAATAGCATGGATCTCCCAGTGGCCACCCTTTTCAATTCTCCATCCCATTCCCTTGCTGACACGTCTGTCCATGGTCTTATGCATGGCCAGACTGAGACCACCCGCAAATTAGAGGAACACATCTTCCGACTAGGCACCTTCCAACCAGATGGCATTGATATTGACTTCTCTGGTTTCTGTTGGCCCAGCCCTCTTCCCCTCCACTCCACTAATCTTTTGCCTCCTTTCCTCTCTCTCCCTCCCCTTTTCCTCTTGTCTCCCTTCATAGAGCCAAAAACTACCTCTCCATCAATTCTCACCTTTCCGCTCTCCTGTTCTCTTATCATGTCTGTTGATCTCTTCTCCTCCCCACCCATTCTTCTCTTTTCACCAGGCTTTTAATTCAGGCTCCTACCTGCTTTTTACTCACACCTTGAGGAAGGGCTCAGGCCCGAAACGGTGGTTCTACACCTTTATCTCCTATGGACGCTGCAAGACCAGCCGAGTTCCTCCAGCATCTCTCTATTTTTACTACAATCACAGCGCCTGCAGACTTTCATGTTTCAGAACATTCACCTCTTAAGACATCAATAGAAACAGACAATCTTGTCCATATCTTTTAGATGATGGGATCTTGCCATACACAAGAGTTCCAATACTTCTATCACAGCAATTACACTTTGTAAGAGGACTCAATGGCCTGTCAGCAGATGTGAGGAGACTACAATACTCACTCTCCCACTAGAAGAACAGTTGGATCAAGAGAAAGAGGAGGGATGGTTTGGTCATTACCGTCAGTGTGTAGGGAGACTCCTTCCTCACTGCTTCTTCTGCTGTGGAGGTTGAATTGTCCGCTGTGCTGGGCCCGGTGGGGGAGGTGTCTACGAAGGTTTCATCCACCACCCGAAGCCGGATGTCCTCCCCGACGTCCATGTACAGGTCGTGGGTCCCTTCCTCAGTCTCGTACTCCCACACCCACACCTGCTCAGTCTCATCGCTACCAGTGCAGTCAGGGAAATACCAAGCAGTCGCAAGATAAGCAGGGTTTTAGTGGACAACCTGCCCCGGACTCCATGTTTGAAATTTCTACAGGTGGGCCGCGGAGAGCATCGTCTCATTCCATCACTGTCTGCAACGGAGGTGCCAATGCACAGGACAGAAAAAGACTACAGCGCTGTGAACTTGGCCAGCGCCATCACGGGTACCAGCCTTCACTCCATCGAGGACATCTACAAGGGGCGGTGTCTTAAGAAAGCAGCCTCTATTCTCAAGGACCCCCACCTCTCTTCACACTGCCACTATTGGGAAGGAGGGACAGGAGCCTGAAGACAAGCACCCAGCGGCACAAGGACAGCTTCTTCCCCTCCGCCATCAGATTTCTAAACGGATAATTAACCACAGACACCGACTGCCTCAGTTTTCTTCTCCACTAATTTGTTTATTTTTTAAAGAATATTTGCACTGTGGTACTGCCACAAAACAACACATTTTGTGACATTCATAACAGTAAATTTTGATTCTGACCCATTTCCAGTGAAAGTCCACCAACCTGGAAAATGGTGTGGCCATCTCGGGCCTAAGGTTAGCTGAAGCTTTTATATGTGAGTCTAGTCTAGGCTGTGCCGACAGAAATCGGAGCAATAACGGTTTCTAATTCCCAGTAAAAAGGGAGCAAACTCTGCACCAAGTTGGAGAGAATGCACATTTAGCAATCATGACTGGGGTTGCTGGCTGCGTGACCTGCCTGACTTTCAGGAGACATGGTTTCTGCACCTAATGACGTTCAAACCCACGCCCAACAGGCAATCTCTGGCAGTCACATGCCCGCTGAGCCCAGCCCCAGTCCTGTGCCCGTGACTTGTAGTGGAAGGGGGGGGGGGGTCATTCTCAAGACAGGATTTTTTAAAGTGTTGATTGCGGGGGCGCGAGGAAGGGGATCTCATGCATCCCTCAGCTCCATGAGCAGCCTCTTATGGTGCAGCACTGTGCCACTCATGGACAAACCCAAGCCCAGGCTCCACTGCCCACCTCACTGAGGGGTAATTGGGGGGTAATCCAGCTTCTGAGCCAGTGCAGCAGCAGAAGCCGTTCAGCCCAGTGGGTGAGTTCCTCCTTCTAACAGTCACCGTTCCATCCTCTATCTGCTTATCTACTTTTCCACTAAATATAACACCTATCCTCCTTGGAGGTAACAAAAGTCATTCAGTAGAAGTCCAAACACCCAGATGCCAGAAATTTGGACCCCCACCCCCACCCCAAGAATCAGTCTATTTGAAAACTCTCAAACTTTTCAAATTTAGTGGGCTTTTGTGTGCGTGCGTGAGCCACAGACGCACAGAGGCAACAAGCGACCACACTTGTGGACCTTTCTTTAAAGATGATCGTTTTGATAAATGAAGCGTGCTGTATTTGCTAATGAATAAACTATCGGAGGGAGTCACGTGATGGAGTAGTGGACGGACGGTGAACTCCAGCCCTCTCCAGAAAAGTCGGAAAAAACAAAGGAAAACACAAAGGCACAGAAATAAAAGTTACAGAAAAGTGAATATAAAGGTGCAAAGAAGATGGCGACCATAAACGAAAAGTCGAAACCAATGGTAAGAAGAGAGGAAGAGAAGACAACGGAAGATGAAGGAAAAGGCCTTACCTGCTCGAAGAGGCCCGCGGTGGAGAGAGAAACCCGCTCCCTCATGTCAGTAGATAATGGACTACAAAAATGGCTCGCTGAGCCGAGTAAAAGAGCGCAACCGCGCATGCGCGACTCCTCGCGCATGCGCGATGCGCATGAAAAAAAACACACCGACAGGAGGGGTGACCAGCTGGGGAGTCGATCTCCACAGCCGGCAACGACAGCTGCAGAACACCTGCAGCAAGAAGAGACCACAGAAGACAATAGAAACAAGAAAGAAGAGGAGGAAAGGGCACCAAAGAAACAACAGATGGTCAACCCAGAGGAAGAAGAAGAGGAAGAGTACAGTGAAATAGAAGAAGAAAAGAAAGGCAAGATAAAGGATATACTTTCTCTTATTAAAGGATACATGGAGTCATTTAAAGTATGGCAAACACAGGAATTTACGGATTTAAGAAAAAGAATAAACAACACAGAAGAGAAAATGAATAAAATAGATATGACCTTATCAGAAATGGGAAAAAGAATGGACAAGGTGCAGGAACGAGAAGCAGCAGTAGAAATGGAGGTGGAGGACTTAAAAAAGAAATTAGAGGAATCTAATAAAAAAGTTAAAGAGACACAAGAACTGTTAGCTCAGAAAATAGATATAATGGAAAATTATAACAGAAGAAATAACATAAAGATAGTCGGCCTTAAGGAAGATGAAGAAGGCAAGAATATGAGAGAGTTTATAAAAGACTGGATCTCTAGGATCCTAGGATGTCCAGAACTACAGCAAGAAATGGAAATAGAAAGGGCACAGAGCATTGGCCTCTAAACCACAACCACAACAAAAACCAAGATCTATTTTAGTAAAATTCCTAAGATATACTACAAGAGAAAAGGTACTGGAGAAGACAATGGAAAAAGTAAGAGAGGGCAACAAGCCACTGGAGTACAAAGGACAAAAAATCTTCATTTATCCAGATATAAGTTTTGAACTCCTAAAGAAGAGAAAGGAGTTCAATACAGCAAAGGCGATTTTATGGAAGAAAGGGTATAAATTTATACTAAAGCATCCAGCTGTATTGAAAATATTTATTCCAGGACAACAAAACAGACTATTCTCGGATCCAGAAGAAGCACGAAAATTTGCAGAACAATTACAAAATAGACTAAGGGATGAAGACGGGTAATGAGAGTAAAAATGACCACGATTTATATGTATGTGGGTAAAGAGGTATAAGAGTGAATAGATAAAATGTGCATACGTGAAGGTATCTGTACTTAGAGGAAAATATAGATAGTATAGACAAGAATTAATAAGGGAAGGAAATGGAATAGAGGGAATAAGGAGGGAACTAAAAGAGTGACCTTTGTTACATATGAAAAATGAAATCTTTTCTGGGGGGGGGCTGGGTGGGGGGGAGTTGCGGTCACTAAAAATCAGCTGACGCTTGCGAGTGAATTCGCAAACCCAAATGGAGAGGGGAGATGTTGTTGTCCGACAAGGAATAAAGGACAACACAGGAGGGGAAGGGGAGATTGGGGCTAAAGAAGTTTTAAATAGGAGAATAAGGAAAATGTTTGATGTTTTAGGAATGTTGTCTTATAAAGGGTTTAAAATAAGAAAACAGAAATGGAAAAGGAGGAAAGGTAATGATGGAAAAACGGAAAGGGAAGATAAACAAAGTATAAAATGGCTACGTTGAACTATATGACTTTGAATATTAATGGAATACATAACCAAATTAAAAGGAAGAAACTGCTAAATTTACTGAAAAAAGAAAAAATTGATATAGCATTTGTGCAAGAAACACACTTAACTGAATTGGAGCACAAGAAATTAAAGAGAGATTGGGTAGGACATGTAACAGCAGCATCGTATAATTCAAAAGCAAGAGGAGTGGCTATATTAATTAGTAAAAATGTGCCATTTAAAATAGAAGAGGAAATAATAGATCCAGCAGGGAGATATGTAATGATAAAATGTCAGATATATTCGGAGTTTTGGAATCTACTCAATGTATATTCACCTAACGAAGAAGATCAAAAGTTTATGCAAGATATCTTTTTGAAGGTAGCAAATACGCAAGGGAACATATTAATAGGAGGGGATTTCAACCTGAATTTGGATTTAAATATGGATAAAACTGGGAAAAAAATTAACAGAAAGAACAAAGTAACCAAATTTATAATTAAATCAATGGAAGAAATGCAACTTTTGGATATATGGAGGAAACAACACCCAAAAGAAAAGGAATATTCATATTACTCGGCCAGACATAAAACATACTCAAAAATAGACCTATTTTTGTTATCAGCTAGTATGCAAGATAGAGTAAGAAAAACTGAATATAAAGCTAGAATACTATCGGACCATTCACCCTTAATATTGACAGTAAAGCTAGAGGACATCCCTCCAAGAATGTATAGATGGAGATTAAACCCCATGTTACTTAAAAGGCAGGATTTTAGAGAATTTATTGAAAAACAAATAAAAATGTATTTTGAAATAAATACGGAATCAGTGGAAGATAAGTTTATGCTATGGGATGCAATGAAAGCATTCATTAGAGGGCAAATAATAAGTTATGTAACCAAGATGAAGAAGGACTATAATCAGGAAACAGAGCAGTTGGAAAGGGAAATAGCAAATATAGAAAAAGAATTAGCAAGGAACGAAAACACAACTAAAAGAAGAGAATTGGCAGATAAAAAAATAAAATATGAAACACTACAAACATATAAAGTGGAGAAGAATATAATGAAGACAAAACAGAAATATTATGAACTAGGTGAAAAAACGCACAAAATCCTAGCATGGCAGCTTAAGACAGAACAAGCTAAGAAAATGGTATTGGCATCAAGGAAAAAAGACAAACAAATTACATATAATCCAAAAGAAATTAAGGAAAACTTTAGAGAATTCTATGAACAATTATACCGAACTGAAAACGAAGGGAAAGAAGGGAAAATAGATGAATTTCTGACTAAAATTGAACTACCAAAACTACAAATAGAGGAACAAAATAAATTAACAGAACCATTTGGAATAGTAGAAATACAAGAGATAATAAAAAAATTACCAAATAATAAGTCACCAGGAGAGGATGGACTCCCAATAGAATTCTACAAAACATTTAAAGACTTATTAATTCCGCCCCTCCTGGATGTAATCAACCAGATTGATGAAACACAAAGCTTACCAGATTCATGTAAAACAGCAATAATTACAGTAATACTAAAACAAGGGAAAGATCCACTCTCACCAGCGTCATATAGACCAATATCTTTACTAAACACAGATTATAAGATAATAGCTAAACTATTAGCAAACAGATTAGCAGAACAGGTACCGAAAATGGTAAATTTAGACCAAACTGGATTTATCAAAAAAAGACGCACAACAGACAATATTTGTAAATTTATTAACTTAATTCATGCAGTAGAAGGAAATAAAGCACCTGCAGTAGCAGTTGCTTTAGACGCAGAGAAGGCCTTTGACAGAGTAGAATGGAATTATTTGTTCAAAGTATTGCAAAAATTCAGTTTACCGGAGAAGTATATTAATTGGATTAAAGCATTATATAAGGGACCGTTAGCGAAAGTGACAGTAAATGGACATGTATCAAAGCAATTTAACTTAAGCAGGTCAACGCGGCAGGGATGCCCACTATCACCTTTATTGTTTGCATTAGCTATAGAACCACTAGCAGAATTGATAAGAACAGACAATAATATAAAAGGAATAAAAATAAAAGACAAGGAATATAAAATCAGTCTATTTGCGGATGATGTTATAGTGTACTTAACAGAACCAGAACTATCAATAAAAGAATTATATAAGAAATTGAAGGAATATGGAGAAGTGTCGGGTTACAAGATAAACGTAAATAAAAGTGAAGCAATGCCTATGAATAATGCAGACTTCTCAAAATTTAAGAAGGAATCTCCATTTAGATGGCAAATGCAGGCAATAAGATACCTAGGTGTACAAATAAACAAAAATCTCGGCCAACTATATAAACTCAATTATTATCCACTAATGAAAAAATTACAGGACGATTTAGAGCATTGGAAAGATTTACCACTAACACTAATAGGAAGGATAAACTGTATTAAAATGAACATTTTTCCAAGGATATTATACTTATTTCAGGCATTGCCAATACAACTGACAGAAAAATTCTTCAAAGAGTTAAAGAAAATAATAAGGAAATTTTTATGGAGAGGGGGGAAACCGAGGATAGCACTAGATAAATTAACAGAATGGTATAAACAAGGAGGCTTACAATTGCCAAACTTTAAAAATTATTATAGAGCCGCACAATTAAGATACCTATCAGATTTTTATCAAACAAGGGAAAAACCAGACTGGACGAGATTAGAATTAGATAAAATAGGGGAAAAGAAACCTGAACACATATTATATAAATGGGATGAAAAATTGGTACAACATAGAACTTCTCCAGTATTACATCATCTCCTCAATATTTGGAAGAAGATTCATGTAGAAAGAAATAAAACAAACTATCAATTACCAAAACTAATATTGACGCAAAATAAGTTACTCCCTTTTACAATAGATAACCTTTCCTTTAGAGAATGGGGAAAAAAAGGGATTAAAAGAATAGAAAATTGTTTTTCAGGAAGTAGATTCTTATCCTTTGAACAAATGAGAGATAAGTACAATATAACTGGAGATACAGCGCTGGCATATTACCAATTGAGATCCTACTTGAAGGATAAATTAGGAAGCAGTTTGAGTTTGCCACAGGGAAGTAACCTTGAATATGTGATTACAGATACAATGTTAATCAAAAGATTTATAACAAATATGTATATTAAACTGCAAGAAAAGGAAAATGAGGAAACAAATGGTAAAACCAAACAAAAATGGGAACAAGATTTAAATATAAAGATAAAAAAGGAAACATGGGAGAAATTATGTTCTGGAACGATGAGAAATACAATAAATACGAGGCTACGTATGATACAATATAACTGGTTACACAGACTATACATTACACCGCAAAAGTTAAATAAATGGGACCCAACAGTATCTGATAGATGTTTTCGATGTAAAAAAGAAATGGGAACAACAATTCATGCAATCTGGACATGTGAGAAAGTAGAAAAATTTTGGGAAGATCTCAATCAGATATTAAATAAAATAACAGAAAATATACCAAAGAATCCAGAGATCTTTCTCCTAAGTAACATAAAAAACAAAGAATTTGGAATTGATTTGGAGGATGCACAAAAAAAGATTTGTTAAGATAGCTCTAGCTGTAGCAAAAAAATGTATTATGTCAACCTGGAAATTGGAAGATAATCTGAAAATACAACAATGGTATATAGAAATGAATAAATGTATTCCATTAGAAAAAATTACATATGGTTTAAGAAATAATATCGAAATATTTGAACAAATATGGGAGCCTTACATTAAATACAATAGCGAAAACCTACCGGGGACAATCATTACCTAAGTTGATGGAAGGAGAAGGAAAGAAAAGAATGGACTCAGTAGAATTTCTGGTGTATTTTTGTTGAATGACAACATTGTCTGACTGGTTTAATGTAACCTAGATTGTATACCTTAATTGGATGGGAGGGGAGGGTGGGGGGGGGTGGGTTGGGAGGAGGGAGGGGGGGGGAGAAAATGTCACTGTATATGTGTGAAAAGGAAAAAGTGTGTATCATGGCTAATGTGATTTATGGTGTGAAAAATAAAAAATTTAAAAAAAAGAATAAACTATCAACATTTACCTGTTTCTCTCTTTATTCCTCCTTAAATTTGAGTTTTAAAATTGCTGCCCAAGAATCCAGACCAGCCCAATCCCCGCGCAGACAGATTTTCCGACTTCTACTGTACTTTTTATATTTCTTCTGGCTTCATAGATAACATAGGAAGTAGGAACAGGAGTAGGCCAAAAATGGCCCATCGAGCCTGCTCCGCCATTCCTTAAGATCATGGCTGATCTAATTTATAACCTAGCTCCACCTACCTGCATTCTCCCCATATCCCCTAATTCCTCTATCATGTAAAAATTGATCTAACCGAATTTTAAATATGTTTAATGAGGCAGCCTTAGCCACTTCCCTGGTTAGAGAATTCCAAACATTCACTACTCTCTGGGAAAAACTATTTTTCCTCATCTCTGTCCTAAATCTACTCCCCCGAATCTTGAGACTGTGTCGTCTCGTTTTAGTTTCCCCGGCCAGCTCAAAAAACCTTCCTACATCTATCCTATCCATACCCTTCATAATCCTATATGCTTCTATAAGATCTCCTCTCATTCTTCTGAACTTGAGCAAATACAATCCTAGACGATTTAATCTCTCATCATAAGTCAACCCCTTCATCCCAGGGATCAACCTAGTGAACCTCCTCTGGACCGTCTCCAAAGCCAGTATATCCTTTCTCAAATATGGAGACCAGAACTGGACACAGTACTCCAGGTGCGGTCTCACCAGTACCTTGTACAGTTGCAACATTACCTCCCTACTCCTGAATTCAATTCCTCTAGCGATGAAGGCCAACATTCCATTTGCTTTCTTAATAACCTGCTGCACCTGCAACCTAACTTTTTGCGATTCATGCACAAGCCCTCCCAAGTCCCTCTGCACAACAGCATGCTGTAGTTTTTCACCCTTTAAATAATATTCGGCTCTTTTATTTTTCTTGCCAAAGTGGATAACCTCACACTTACTAACATTGTACCCCATCTGCCAGACCTTTGCCCACTCATCCAGCTTAACTCTATCCCTCTGCAGACTCTCCACATCCTCATTACAATTTGCTCTTCCACTCAATTTGGTGTCATCCGCAAACTTGGCTACACCACATTTTGTCCCCTCCTCCAAGTCATCAATGTAAATGATGAACAGTTGTGGGCCTAACACCGACCCCTGCTTACCACTCTCTGCCAACCTGAAAAACTCCCATTTATCCCGACTCTCTGCCTCCTGTCACACAACCAATTTTCAATCCAGGCCAATATATTTCCCCGGACTCCACTTTCCTGTAACTTACTGAGAAGTCTCTTGTGCGGCACCTTATCAAACGCTTTCTGGAAATCCAAATATACAACATCAACCTGTTCCCCTCTATCCACCGCACCCATTATATCCTCAAAGAATCCTAACAAGTTTGTCAAACCAGATCTTCCCTTTCTAAAACCATGCTGTGTCTGCCTGATTGAACCCTTACGTTCCAAAAGTTTCACTATTTCATCTTTAATGACGGCTTCAAGCATTTTTCCAACTCAGACGTCAAGCTAATTGGCCGATAATTTCCAGTCTTCTGCCTACATCCCTTCTTAAAAAGTGGCGTGACATTTGCTGTCTTCCAGTCTGCCGGGACCTGCCCAGAATCCAAGGAATTTTGGTCTATGACCACCAATGCATCAACTATAACTTCTGCCATTTCCTTCAGAACCTTTGGATGCATATCATCAGGACCAGGTGATTTGTCTGGCTTTAGTCCCATTAGTTTCTCCATCACTACTTCCTTTGTAACAACTATTTTACAAGGCCCTCCCCAACATTCGCATCCTTAACTCCGCACTTGGGCATGCTGGACGTGTCTTCCACCGTGAAGACTGACAAAATATTTGTTCAATGCCTCGGCCACTTCCCAATTTTTTGCTACCAGTTTTCCTTTCTCATCTTCCAAGGGTCCTATGTTAACTCTGACCACCCTCTTCTGTTTTATATATTTATAAAATTTTTTGCTTTCTGTTTTTATATTTTGTGCCAATTTACTTTCATAATCCTTTTTCCCATTTCTTATTACCCTCTTTGTAACCCCTTGTTGTCTCTTAAAGTTATCCCAATCTTCCAGTTTCCCACTGCTCTTTGCAGCTTTGTACACCTGCGCCTTCAATTTTATACTCTCCTTTATTTCCTTTGTTAACCACGGTTGATTTTTCCCTCCCTTGCTGCCCTTTTTCCTGACCGGAAAATATTTTTGTTGAGCATTACAAAATATTTCTTTGAAAATCTTCCACTGTTCCTCAACTGTTTCATCAATTAGCCTGTGCTTCCAGTCCACTCTACCCAATTCCTCCCTCATCCGATGGTAGTCACCCCTGTTGAAGCATAATATATTAGTTTTAGATCTAACTATTTCCCCTTCCATCTGAATGAGAAATTCAATCATACTATGATCGCTATTTCCCAGATGGTCTCTGGCTATTACATCATTTACTCTACCTATCTCATTGCACAACACTAGATCCAGGAGAGCATTTTCTCTTGTGGGTTCTTTAACATGCTGCTCAAGAAAGCTATCGCGGATGCATTCTATGAAGTCCTCTTCCAGACTCCCACGACCAACTTGATTTTCCCAATCTATGTGGAAGTTAAAGTCCCCCATGACGACTGCCGTATCATTATTACATGCCTCACTTATCTCTCTATTTATTTCCTGTGCCACTAAACTATTGTTATTTGGTGAGCGATAGATAACACCAATAATTTTTTCCCTTTGTTATTCTTTATCTCTACCCAAATGGACTCAACATTATGCTCTTTAGATCTTATATCATTCCTCACTACTGCCTGGAGCTCATCTTTGATTAAGAGTGCAACTCCACCTCCCTTACCATCCTGTCTATCTCTTTGCACCACCTGATACCCTTGAAAGTTTAATTCCCATTTCGGGTCACCTTGTAGCCATGTTTCCGTGATGGCGACCAAATCATAGGCATGGGTACCGATTTGCGCCTCAAGTTCACTAACCTTATTTCTAATACTGTGGGCATTCAGATAAAGTGCCTTTATGCTCTTTGTCCTTTTAATATCTAGTGACTTCTGTAACCTTTTCTTTTGATTTTTCTGCCCACTATTTTTCTTTGTAATTTTCTTAACACTGTCATTGACCCGAAAACTCACTGCACCATCTGATTTTTTACTTTCTCCTCCCAACATTACTTTTCTCATTTTACTTTTCCTGGCCATTTCTTTGTCTTCCCTACCCTTTTCCCTATCACTCAGGTTCCCATACCCCTGCCAAATTAGTTTAAACCTTGCCCCACTGCTGTACCAAACATACTTACCAAAATGTTGACACCTTTTGGATTTTGGATCCAAAAGGAACCTGCCAAATTCCCCATTCGATTTATTCATTTAAGTATATTTTCAGCAGTTTTTTTTTTAAATCCCCAGTCTTTAAACTTTTCCATCCAGACTCCAGGAGGAATAGAAAATGCAGGCCTGTTCATTACCAGGCCTTTGCACTCCATTCTCATCAATCTCTCAAGGATACAACTTGGCCGGCTGCTGCAGTGATTCAGGGGGGATCAGGATGTCATCGAAATATCCCAGCGTCACTGGAAGGAGGAAAGAGGGGAGTTGTGTTAGTGGATCACGTCCCAACATATATCCCAGAGGATCTGGATTCACAGCCGACCCAAAATGCTTTCACGAACTGTAGTCTCCTCTAGGTTGGTTGGAGAGACTGGGAGATCACTTCATTGACCTCTGTCCGCCACAATAGCGTGAATCTCCCAGTGGTGCCCCCCCCCCCACCATTTCAATTCCCCATCCCATTCCCTTGCTGACATATCCATCTGGGGGGTCTCAAGCACAGCCGGACTGAGACTACCCACAAATTGGGGGAACAGCGCCTCATCTCCTGACCAGGCTCCCTCCAGCTGGATGGCATTAATATCGATTTCTCTGGTTTCTTAAAATCCCCCACACATCTTTCACAGTGTCTCCTTCCCCTCCGGCTCTCTCTCTCTCTCGCTTCCTTTACCCACTGTCTCCTTTCAGGAAGCCAAAATTAATTTCCAACTCTTTTGTCCAATTTACACCTTGTGTCGGTTGGTCTGCCCTCCTTCCCTTCCCATTCTTCCCTTTTCTCCCTACCCTTTGAATTCGGACACCTATCTTTTTTTGCTCATACCCTGAGGAAGGGCTCAGGCCCAAACATCAGTAATGGATCTTTATCTCCTTTGGATGTGTCGATACCAGCTGCAGCATCTGTGTTTTTACCCAGAGTATCAGTGAAAGGAACAGGATCGTTTTATTGGCATCACAAAATTATCTTTGTGAGGTATCAAATGTTGCTGTTTTCTGGGAACTATGAACTTGCACACCAAAGACCGTCTCTGATCAATGCCACTAAGGTACCTGCCACATACGGCCACGGTTAGCATTACACTATTACAGCGCCAGTGAGCAGAGTTCGAATCCGGTGTATTTTGGTGGGCATGAACTCGTGAGCTGGAAAGGCCTGCCTTTACTATGCTGTACTCCTAAATTTAATGTTAACTTTAAAATGTGCTGCTCCACTGTCTGTTGACCAGTGCCTGTCTCAGTTCCCCATTAGTGCTCCTTTGTGTGGATACTCACATTCCCCACCCATCCCACAGCAACCTCTGAGGTCAGGCATGATATTACACATTTCAATTTATTTATTTGTCACAAAATGCTGAGTACAGTGAGAAAGCTTATTCTGTAAACAGACCAACAGGTTCTCTCTTATTTAAATTTAAAATGTATACATACAGCACAGTAACGGCCCTTCCAGCCCACAAGTCCATGCCGCCCAATTAACCTACACTCCCCCCCGGTATGTTTTGGAGGGTGGGAGGAAACTGGAGCCCCCGGAGAAAACCCACACAGACACGGGGAGAATGTACAAACTCATTACAGAGAGTGCGGGATTTGAACCCAGTCCTGATCACTGGCGCTATAACAGCATTGCGCCAACAAGGCTGCCGTGTAAAGAACACAATTCACAGGGTAGAGGATTACGATGCAAAGGAAGATCAATGAGCACCAAGCAAGGGCAGCTCGAGAGTTATGGGGTTCATTCAGGAGCTCGATGGCTGCGGCGAAGAAACTGCCTTTCAGCCTGTTGTTGTGCATTTCATTCTCTGGAACCTTCTCCCCATTGGGAGGAGGGATAAGAGTGTCCGAGGTGCGATGGGTCCTTCAGTGTGTTGGCTACCTCTCCTTAGCAGTGGGAGATATCTGTGGAGTCCATGGGTTTTTGATATGCTCTGAGCTGCATTCAAGCAAGAGAGGAATGACACGAGAGTGGCCTTTGCTGCAGTTCTCCCTCAGGGAAATCACCGACGTCTGTCGAAAACCTCTATAGGTGTATCATGGAGAACATTCCGACGGTTGCATCACTGCCTGGAACAGAGCTGCCAATGCTCAGGTCAAGAAATAAACTCCAGAGGGTTGTTAACTTGGCCTGTGACATCATGGGCACCAGTCTTTACGGACATCTACAAGAGGTGGTGAAAGCAGCCTCTATCTTCAAGAACCCCCACCACCCTGGCCATACCATCTTCACTCTGCTAACATCAGGAAGGAGGTCCAGGAGCCTGAAGACGAGCACCCAGCGGCACAAGGACAGCTTCTTCCCCTCCGCCATCAGATTCCTGAATGAACAATGACCCACAGACACGGCCTCACTTTCTCACACTATTTTTATTTATTTTGTAATGGGGTTTATATAAATGTTTGCACCATGATTCTGCAGTAAAAGAATGGATTTCGTGACGTGTTCATGATAATAAATTCTGTTTAAATTAAAAATATCGCTGCTGGTAAACTAAACATTCTCCACAATTTCCATTCAGTCTCTATTTCAAGATGTTCTCCCTCTCAAAGAAAATGCTAAATATTATTACCATATGTAAATACTGACAGAGCCAGGTTGTTTTCCCAATCCGGAGTAAGAAATATACCCCAGTGTTTTTATATTAAATCACATTTTGCAATGCAAGAAATGAAAGACCATTCAGACCAACTGCTCTGTGACAGAGTTTAGCTCAGAAAAGTGTTCTCCCACCCTCTGGTACATACATTCATCGAGCTACCTCAGTTATGAGCTCTGGCCAGTCCACGAGTTTGCCAATCTTTGGAGAATTATCTTTTTCCTGAATTCTCTATTCGATGTGTCCATCTTAATTTTGCAACTCCCTCAAATAGAAATGTTATCCACATGGCCGAACCCTACACTATCCAACCATTCCATGAAGGCATAAGCCTCAGTCAGCGACACACTGGCAGACTATCTGATCATCACCACACGCTTCTCACTCCACAGGAGGCCACTCAGCCCATGAAGTCCATACTGGCTGACAGAGCAGCCCCATTCCTTCCCTTATTTCCCTGTAACCCATTCTTTTTGACATTTTCTTTTCAAAAATAGACTTCATTCACAATAAATTATTTACCAACAGAAACCCACCCTTACTAACATCTCCACACGTTTCTGTCACTGGCCCTTTTTACATTTGGCTCCATTGACACCGTTACCACCACTGTGGCACCTTGTCACCTCTCCACCCTTCGGTACACACCCACACACGGGGTCACATTTAGTGGCCAATTCACCTACCAAACAGCAGACCTTCGCGATCACAAGATCACCCACCAAGCATCCAGAGAAAATCCACCCAATTCAAGCGAGAACCTGCAATTCTGTGCAAACAACACTGAAGGGTCACAGGAGCCGAGAGACAGCAGCACTCAGTTGTGGGAGCGGCATGTACATAAATTAGCTGTCACTGTGATTCGAAAACGCAGAGCACTGCAGTTGAAAGACTGGATCGGCCTAACATCACCAAAGGACAATGGACACAAACTCAACAGCAACTGACAAGGCAGAATTGGACAGAGGAAAATAATGTACGGGGCTTAGGGAAAAAATAGCAGCGTGGGGATAATTGTGTGGACACTACCTCACTGTCTCTTCTTTTGCACTATTTATTTTGAAGTGTAATTTATAGCAAAATCGCTCTGTGGTTGCTACTGCAAAACAACAAATTTTGTGACACGTTCATAACTGTAAATTCTGATTCTGGTTTCTAAATGGTGCAGATCTAGAAACGGACTTGACAAGTGTGTACAAAGTCGGAGGAGGTAGTTGTGCAAAACCCTAATTGGACTCTACCTGAACCACTGTTGATCGTTTGGATTACAGACTGATCGGGCCTCTGGTGCAGAAACAACCCAAGTGCTTTAAGACCTTCTGGATGGGGGATGGAGGTACAAAGGTTGATAGTTTCATGTGCTACGCCTCAAAGGAGCTGCAACAAAGATTCAGCAGAATGATTCCAAGACTCCATAGTTAATCTGAAAGAAGGGGCACTGGGCCTCAAATCAGAGTTGACTGTGGACAGGAAGTATTTCTACATGAAATGCTTGAAGGAAATTTGGAAACCATCCACAATCGGAAATCGAAGCTTGATCAATTGCTTCTTTTAAATCTGAGGGATTTTTTTTTTTAATTAACAAGTTATTAAGGAACATTGGGGAAACTGGGTAAATGGATCAAATATCAACAATGGTTCAGGAGTAAAAGACCAGGTTGAAGATAGAAACCCTTCCTTTGTAGGAGTTTCTGCGCTACAATTTGAAAGCCTGACTTTCTACTCAATTACAAATAAAGACTTGGGATACAAAGACCAAGGGCCAGAGTGATAGCCACTCCGGGAAAGGAGCCCGCTGACATTCACAATCTATCGGTTCACCAAGCCATGACGAACCAGAGAGCTACACTGTGACCTGGGCCACAGTAAAATCCCTGGTATCCAGCACTCATGGGGATTGGTAGATGCCAGGCAAGTGAATTTTCTGGTTGTTTGTGATTGGCGAACTAATGGCACGACGCGCTAATTTTAAGTTCCATATTTTTTAACCTATTTATTTTTGCATTTTTTTTTTGCTGGTTGCTTGAATTCTGGATAATGGGGTTTCACTGTACATTAGTACAGAACAGGAGGAGCACGATGACCACATCCAACATCATTCAAGTCACTTTTATTTATGGTTCATACCATGTTCTCACGGTAAAGACGAGATAGCTTTTCTCCTGGACCACAGAGCATATTTACATAATACAAGTTAGAATAGAAGTTAAACAAATTAAAATATCAAGTCTTACACTGTAACCGACCACAGTTCACTATCCCCATATGTTCTGGGAGTTCAGAAGTCTGATGGCTTGGTGGGGGGGGAGGGTGGGGGGTGAGAAACCTGTTGTCCAATCTGGACTTAACGACCTGACCTACCAGATGGCAGAAGAGTGAACAGTTTACATGAGGGGTTTATTGCCTTTTGCCTCCATCAAGTGTTGTCAATGTCCCTCATGGTAGGAAGAGTGCCCCCAATGATCTTTTCTGCAGATTTCACTATCCTCTGCAGGGTCTTGAGTCTGAGGTGGTACAGCTTCCAAATCAGGTGGTGATTGTAGAGCTCATCGAAAGAATCAAAGACGTTGATCCAAACCAAGGCTTTCATTAGCAAAAGACAGGAGCTCTTCACAGGTGGCCAGCCAGTCCGGAATGATCCGACCTGGCTAGGGACACAACCCTTTAAGGCCCAAACAGTAGGCGTGGCTTAGTTCTCAGCCAATCGCTGTAAGCAGTCTAGATACTGTAACTATATACACTATGTACATTGGTGATAGATCAGTACTATCACAGTAATGTAGTTGGACAGTTTGCTCTTGATACATCTTCTGTAGAATATAGTGAGGATGGAGGGTGGGAGATGAACTTTCCTCAGCCTTCGCAGGAAATCGAGGTGCTGCTGGACTCTCTTGGCTATGGAGCTGGTGTTAAGGGTCCAGGCAAGATTCTCCGCCGTGCACTCCAAGGAACTTGATACTCTTGACCACCTCAATGGTGGAGCCGTCAATGGTCAGCGGAGCGTGGTCCCCCCAGGCCCTCTTGAAGTCAACAACCATCTTTTTTGTTTTTTTAATGTTCAGACACAAGTTGGTGGCTGTGCACCAGTCCATTAGCAACTGCACCTCATCTCTGTACAATGACTTGTCATTCTTACTGATCAGGCCCAAAACAGTCGTGTCATCAACGAACTTGATGATGTGGTTTGAGCTGTGTTTAGCTGTACAGTCGTGGGTCAGCAGAGTGAACAGCAGTGGACTCACCACACCACCACACAGCCTGGGGGCCCCCCTGTGCTCAGTGTAATGGTCAAGGAGATGTTGTTACCAATCTGGACTGTCTGAGATCTCCCTGACAGGAGGTCAAGAATTCCAATTGCAGAGGGAAGTGTTTAGATCAAGCAGGTTCAACTTATCAGGAACTGTGGTATGACTGTGGGTTAGATGGAGGGCAGTGGCGATGGCATCATCCGTAGAGAGGTTGGGTCTGTGTGCGAACTTCAAGGGGTCTAGCTTACATTAAACAATTTCCACTGCTTGCACGTGATCCATATCTCTTCATTTCCTGGCTATTCATGTGTCCACCTGGATTCCACTTAAATGCTATTATATCTGCTTCCTCCACTATCCCTGGCAGCCCGTTCCAGACACCTACCACTCACTGTGTAAAAAACAAAACACGTCCCACACACCTCCCATAAACTTTCTTCCCTCAATTTAAATGCACATTCTCTCATACGAGACATTTTTATGCTGGGGATAAAAATTCTGACTGCCTACCCTATAAATGCCTCCCATAATTTTAGAAAACTTCCCTCAATCTCTAATGCTTCGTTTGTCCAATCTCTCTTGCAGCCTTTAAATTTAAATGTAGATACGGTAACAGGTTCTTTCGGCCCACGAACCCATGCTGCCCAATTTACACCCAATTAACCTACAATCCCTGGTACGTTTTGAAGGGTGGGATGAAATCGAAGGCCTTGGGAAAAATCCACGCAGACAAGAGGAGAACGTGCAAACTCCTTAGAGACAGCGTGGGATTCAAACCCAGATCTTGATCGCTGACGCTACAAGATTGCTCCAACTGCTACACTAACCGTAATTCACTGGCGTCCTGGTAAATCTCTACTGTACCCTTTCCAAAGCCTCCACATCCTTCGTATAACAAGGCGACCAGAACTGCACACAATTGCCAGTGGGCTAACCAGTTTTATTCAACTGCCGAGGATGGGCAGAGAAGGAGATAGTGGTATGGCCGGGGGAAGATAAACCAAAGAGAAATTTGTGGGTTAAAAGGTTTCTCACCGCACACTCCATCCTGACAGCAGCCCTTGATTTTTCCAGTAATAATTTCATCCAGAAAGGGTCGAAAAACCACATATCGGAAATGTACTGTGTGAAGATAAAAGGGAGAGGGAAAAACAGAATTTATCACAAAATTTGTTAGTTTTGCAGCAGTGCAAACATTTATATAAACCACCTAACAAAATAATTTAAAAATAGTGCAAGAAAAAGAAACAAGTGAGGCAGGGTCTGTGGTTCATTGTTCATTCAGGAATCTAATGGCGGAGGGGAAGAAGCTGTACTTGTGCCGCTGAGTGCTCGTCTTCAGGCTCCTGTTCCTTTTCCCCGATGGTAGCAGAGCGAAGAGGGCATGGGCTGGGTGGTGGGGATCTTGAGGATAAAGGCTGCTTTTTTAAGACACCGCCTTATTTAGACGTCCTCAATGGAGTGAAGTCTGGAGCCTGTGATATCACAGGCCGAGTTAACAAGCCTCTGGTTTTTTTCTTGACCTGAGAGTTGGCACCTCCATACCAGAGAGTGATATAACCAGCCAGAATGCTCTCCACGGTACACCTGAAGATGTTTTCGTGAGTCTTTGGTGACCTACCGAATCTCCTCAAACTCCTTACGAAAAATAGCCATTGGCAAGCCTTCTTCGTGATTGCATCGACATGGAGGCTCCAGGACAGATCCTCGGAGAGGTTGACACCCAGGAATTTGAAATTCTTGACCCTCTCCACTACTGAGCCCTCGATGAGGACTGAGTCGTGTTTCCCTTGAAGCAAAACCAAGATGATTGTGAGCTAACATTGAGTGCAAGGTTGTTGTGGTAACACCACTCAGTGAGCCGATCCTATTCGTTTCCTCATTGCCGTCTGTGATTCTACTGACAACCGTGGTGTCATCGGCAAACTTGTAGATGGCATTGGAATTGGGCCTGGCCAGTCAAGGGTGTAGAGTGAGTAAGAGTAGTGGGCCAACCACGCATCCTTGAGATGCGTTGATCATCAGTGAGGATGAGACATTGTTTCCAATTCATTCTGACTGTGCAAATAATGGTGGTGAAGGTCGAGCTGTACCAAGATTTATAGAAAGACAAGCACCACCATCTTTGTTCACCAGAGTATTCTAAACTTTTGAACAACAGTCAGTTGACAAAGAAGACCAGCAGATCCCAAAAACAACCAAGTTCACAGATTAGAAGCAGGATTAGGCTCTTTGGCCCATCACGTCTGTTCTGCCATTCGAATCATAGCCGATATTGGGTTTTTTTCAACCTCAACCCAATTTTCCTGCCTTCTCCACATAACCTTCGACTCCCTTACTACTCAAGAATCAGTCAACTTTTGCTTTAAATATACTCATGAACGTCAGGTCATCGGGTTTTGATGGAGTTGGCTGAAGACTGGGACACTGGCTATTTTGACATTCAGTGTAATTATGCAAATCTGCTCCAACCTCTTCTGCAGCCCTCACCTCCCAAATTTCCTCTTTAAGAACCTATAATGATCTAGTCTTTACAACCTTCCAGGAATTGCAGAGGTTCACCAACAATGCAAGAAAAAATTCTTATGCACCCCGATGTAAAGTGGCAGAATGCCTGGCTGAAGACTGGGACACTGGCTATTTTGACATTCAGTGTAATTATGCAAATCTGCTCCAACCTCTTCTGCAGCCCTCACCTCCCAAATTTCCTCTTTAAGTACCTATAATGATCTAGTCTTCACAACCTTCCAGGAATTGCAGAGGTTCACCAACAATGCAAGAAAAAATTCTTATGCACCCCGATGTAAAGTGGCAGAATGCCTGGATTTTAGCCCAGAATGAGAAGTGTGTAAGGGAGAATTATGGAGCTCTCTGACCACAGAGAAAATGGTTTTTCCTAAATTTCCATGCAGGGCACCATAAATTCTTCCCTGCTGTGGCCCAGTAGCCCAGATGAAGGTTAGTTTGACCAAGAAGCGGTGATCGTGTTAGGGATGGAAATGAGGGAGTTTCCATGCTGCAAGGATGTCAGGATGCATTGACTTTACCGAGTCACTTGCCAATCCCATGGGAAACACTCACGTTTCTCCTGACCTATCGAGCAAAGACTTTGCATGGAAATAACAACACTGGACAACTAAGATTTTGCTTCCTGAACACTTTTTGGTGTGTTTTATGGATATTAGGTTGTGATCACAAAAATCGCCTTAAAATTTTCCTACCACGTAATGATTTTTAGATACAACCCATTTTTGAGATTTCCTGTCACATTTTAAGTCTACTTCAAGCGTAGAAAACCATGAAGTGCCACATGTCATTGAAAAATCACTTTCTTCATTTGCACTTGGACGTCTTCCCTGCTGATCTTGGTGCCGTCAGTGACCAACACGGTGAAAGATGTCACCAGGACTTTGCGACCATGGAAAAGCGGTATCAGGGCAACTGATCAATGCCGGCCAACTATTGTTGGACACTGACATGAGAGGCATCAGATGCTGAGTACAAATGAAAATCAGCAGCCAAACATTTTTAGGTCAGTCGAACAAAAGCAATTAAACATGCTGAATTCAATCCAAGTTAATGTAAAGTTTCTCCACCTTCCTACGTGATACAGTAAATCTGAAATTATCTTTGTGTTCAACATGAAGTCGTCTATCATAATCCCCAATTTTTTTTTCCATGAAGCAAACCTCTTGGAAAAAAATTGTGCAGTGTGATCAACTGAAAGCAAAGCAGGGGGCAAAGAATACTATTTTATCCTCCCCAGTCTCTCTTTAACTGAACAAATTCACTTACTTCGGTGAATAGAGCGGATGGAAACCAGTTCACCGAGACAATTTAAAGAAGGGGAATTTTGCTCCCCCCCCGCCCCCCACCCCAAATACCGTCTGATCACTTTACATGAACTCCCAAGGCAGAAGCCTCAGGCTCCAACTAACAGCATCGGGATTTATTCAGAGGGAAAAAGGGGAAACTAAATTGGTACAACTCGATCTTTAGGGTGCAGCTCAGGGCATTGTCTCTGACCTTTGGTGTGTGAGGCGCCATCGCCTGGAAAAATGTAGGAATCTTCCAGTTTGGTGATGTCGTACAGACAGATGCACAGGCCAACATTATACACCACCTGAGGAGAGGAAAATCAGTGGCAATGATTATCTGAAGGTCTTAGTTTTCGATTAAAGTCACCAACACTTTGCAACCTCCAGGTCTGTCTTCCCATCTGGTTAGTCCAGACCCGTGGACGGCATGGTTAGCACGGCGCTATTGCAGCGTCCCAGGTTCGAATCCCGCACTGTCTGTAAGGAGTTTGTACGCTCTCCTCGTGTCTGTGTGGGTTTCCTCCGGGGAGTCCAGTTTCCTCCCACCCTTCAAAATATTCCAGGGAGGTAGGTTAACTGGGGTAATTGGGCAGAAGGACCTGTTACTGGCTGTATGTCTACATTTTTTTTTTAATTATAGAATCGTCGTCTCATTGCCCAAAAGCGGAGTCCCTCCAGTTCTCTCTGTTCACTCAAGATGCCAGTATCTCCCGCTCTGATGTTCCTTCCAGAAACATGGTACTTCCTTTCCAAGGACTTGCAAATACAATCATCTGAACTTTTGATGGAAGGACATGAATGAAGCAGCTGATTAGGAGGAACTCCTCCGATGATATCCTAGGGGTGGAAATAATTGACCACAGACATATCCTTTCTGCAAAGTATGGCTCCAGCCGCAGTTTCACCACAGCGCCTTGATGTTAAGGGCTGTAACTCTCTGCCCACCCCTACAACCCAGCTCTCAGATCAGATATTGTTTACTGTCGTGTAATATTATTGCCTTGAGTCTGCCACAAGGCAGATGAAGATTCGCCATCAGCAGAAATTTCCCAGCACTCCTTACAGTCTGAGAAAGTGAAGCAAAAGACAGTCTCTCCACCCCCCCCACCACCAGTCACTGTGTCCGTGAATTTTCCTCCAGCACTCCTGCAACCACACAGATTTCATTCCAAACCATTGGCAACCAGAGCCCCAGATCCAAACCTCCGACAGGATGAGGAAGCCCCTCTTGCCCTCCACATCCTCTCAAATCTTGGACCTGATACCTGGCTCTCATGAGCCAGTCTCCAACAGTCCACAGCCTGGTGCGAGTCCCTCGCCCGCAATTCGCCAACAGCTCGCCGCTTGTGTGTGTCGTTTAGCAGCAAACCCCTCGCTGGTCCGACACCGTGGTCACCGTCCTTGGGGTTCTCTCCTTCTCTCCTCTGATTCTCAACCGGGGGGGGGGCCGGTTACTGGTTCCCCTGCGCAGTAGGTCTGGGAGCTAGGACTCCAGTGGGGAGTACTCCCCTCTCTCAGCAGGTTCCACGCCAACGACAACAGAGAGGGCAGTTCTGAAACTCCTTGAGACAAGGATGCAGCTCAGGCAGCATCACCAGCTGTTTGTGGTCTCTGTTTGATCCAAGGTTGCATTGGGGTAAACACTGTTCTGTTAGTGACCCCCATTACTTCTACTGCTTTAATTAACCCTGTGACTTTCTGTCAGGCAGACCGAGCTCTTCCCTGAACTGCAAATCTTTTCTCTATCACAAATCTTTGTCACAGTGACACAAGACCCAGGGGGCCGTCTACTTAATGTAGCTAAGATAAAGGGACGTAACCAACATTTTGGGCCTGAGCCCTTCATCAGGTAATGAGCTACATGTAGGCAGGCGCATGAATAAAATTCTCACTTGAAGAGACCTGCATTAGAGCAGTCAACTGTTCTTTATCCCAAAACTCTGGTGTTTTGCCCTCATTCCGAACACCAACCTCTCAGACCCTTTTGAAATTGCCAGCTCTGACCAGACTAGCGATGCAATGCAGGTTACTCAATGCTGCCTCACCGACAGTTGTCCACTTACCTTGTTGGCCAGTTTTTTGTTCAACTCTTCCGCGATGGCATCATTTAATTTCCTCTCAAAGAACCAAGGCGGAATCCTCACGGTGTCCACCATCTCCACCAGAACAAACATGACGAAGGAGACGGATCAAACAGACTGGAAAAAAGAAGAGATGGGTCGTATTAAACAGATTCAGATTTACATGACATCATATACAACCCTGAGATTCTTTTTTCCTGTGGGCAAGACAGAATCAACCAATAACCAGTCATGAAAAAAGCTGCGCTTCATATACATGTAAGGAAATAAAGAAATGTAAATAAACTGTGCAATATAGAGGAAAAACCCCTCAGAACTGCTGGAGGAACTCAGCCAGTCTCACAGCATACATAGGAAGAAAAGTCTATGACTAATGTTTCAGGCCTGAGCCCTCCCTCAAGGTACAAGTTTCCCTACACACCAACAGCACCATGAACTTTACCTCTCTTTTGAAACCCCTCCAATTACCAGAGGTTGCCTCTCCCAATCGATCTTTACAAAATCCTGCCTATTGCTACCAACATTTTCCCTGACTCACCGAAGGGCTATAATCCAGAAACCAGTCCTATCTTTTCCCAGAACTATTTTAAATCTAAGACAACTGATGCTCACTGTGCTCTCCTCCTGACACCTCAACAACTTGCCTGGCCTCGTCTCAAGGAGTTCCAGAGCCGCCCTCTCTGTTGTCAGACTGTCTTTTGAGAACATTCTCATGGACACATTTAATAAAATCTTTTCACCATGAGAACCCTAGTCAATAGTGGGCAAGTTGAAATGGCTTTTCACAAATCTGTTATCCTTACAGCTACCTATGATCTTGCCACACAATTTCTCCTCTAATTCCCACTGATGATGGTGGGGGGGGGGTAAGGGGGCTTTAGTACAATGCCATCAAAGTAATCATCCCATTCTTATTGGAGTGAAACTGCAAAATCTGCAGATGCTGGAGGAACTCGGCTGGTCCTGCACCATCTACGGGAGGCAAAATCCAATTCTCCTGTTGTGGTCTCCTCTACATCAGTGCAGACCAGGACTTTGCTTCTCTGAGCACCTCAGCTCTGTCCGCCACAATAGTATGGATCTCCTGGTGGCTGCCCATTTCAATTCCTCGCCCCAGTCCCTTCCTGGCATGTCTCATGCACGGCCAGATGGAGACCACCCGCAAATTGGAGGAACCACAGCTCATTCCAAATCACCTTCCAGCCAGATGGCATCAACATCAGCTTTTCCAGTTTTCGTTAAACCACCACCAACCCCCACCCCATCTCTCTCTCTCTCTCTCTCTCTCTCTCCCTTCCCCCTCCTTTCCTCGCCTATGCTCCCATTAATGTCCAATTATGGCCTGTGCTCCTCCCCCTGCCCTTTCCTCCCTTCTCCCCCAGGTGCCTGTCTGCTTTTTTTTCCTCCACCTTAAAGAAGGGCTCAGGCCCGAACATTGGTTCTTCATCTTTACCTCCTGTGGACGCTGCAAGACCAGCTGAGTCTCTCCAGCATCTCTGGCTATTCTTATTGATAAATTTCACCAATATCGCATCTGATGAATATTCTCTTGAAACTGTTGGTCCCAAATCAAAAATACAACATCCCCACCTCTGCACCAGGAACATTCAGCTGCTCGTCCTGCCTCTCTCTCTCAGCCATGCTTTCATTATGGCAGTGCTAGCACAGTACCACGTACTGAACCATGCCCCAAATTCATCCCCTTTGCTTCTCGTATTTCTCTACAAAACATGAATCACTCTGGGCTGCACACAGCCCCTGATCCAAGGCAGAGAGTAGTGAGAATCATTAACCCTGGACAGCACTGCATCTGGAATGGAGAAGCAGTGAGTCAATCAACCAAGGTTGAGGTTCAGGTCCAACCTTTTATTTCAGGCCCCAGAGTACAGGCCCAGACCCCAGGGTACCGGCCCAGACCCCAGGGTACAGGCCCAGACCCCAGGGTACAGGCCCAGACCCCGGGAACAGGCCCAGACCCCAGGGTACAGGCCCAGACCCCAGGGTACAGGCCCAGACCCCAGGGTACAAGCCCAGACCCCGGGAACAGGCCCAGACCCCAGGGTACAGGCCCAGACCCCAGGGTACAGGCCCAGACCCCAGGGTACAGGCCCAGACCCCGGGAACAGGCCCAGACCCCAGGGTACAGGCCCAGACCCCAGGGTACAGGCCCAGACCCCAGGGTACAAGCCCAGACCCCGGGAACAGGCCCAGACCCCAGGGTACAGGCCCAGACCCCAGGGTACAGGCCCAGACCCCAGGGTACAGGCCCAGACCCCGGGAACAGGCCCAGACCCCAGGGTACAGGCCCAGACCCCAGGGTACAAGCCCAGACCCCGGGAACAGGCCCAGACCCCAGGGTACAGGCCCAGACCCCAGGGTACAGGCCCAGACCCCAGGGTACAGGCCCAGACCCCGGGAACAGGCCCAGCGTTCCTAACCCTAACCCTGAGCCCTGAAGCCCCAGCCCCGCCACTTTGCCCACCAACCTCTTTCCCTTCCACCGCTCCTCCCGCGGCCGGGATCCACTTTACGGCAGACGGGCAGCGAACGCAATCCACGTTACAGCAGGCGGTCGCCCCGCCCCTCTCCGGCGGATGACCGGGCCAGTTTACGACACTTCACCACGCCTGGCTGCAGGCGGCTGGAAAGGGCTGGGATTCCAGAAACTGTTTGGGTGGAAATGCAGAGGGTGCTGGTGTTGGAGAATGGGTTGCACCTTAGGGTGGACCTTATTCCAAGATGCAATCCAAGGTTAGCCCAGCATTGAGTTAGTTACCTGACAGACAAGGGTCAAAACTCCAATTTCTAGAGTACTTTAACCCAATGAACAGGCCCAGCGTTCACCTCCCTGAGCCCTGGAGCCCCAGTCCCCGGGAACAGACTCAGAACCCAGGGCAAGTCCCAAACACCAGGGTACAAGCCCAGACCCCAGGGTACAGGCCCAGACCCCAGGGTACAGGCCCAGACCCCGGCAAAGTGTTTCAGGGTCTAATCACATATAATGCAACCACACACCAGAACAGCATAGGTTAACAGTTAATAAAACTGTTCCTCCCAAACTACCTCTAAATACTCGGTCACACCTTAACTCCAGAACGCCTGGTTCAGATGTCAGATTTATCGTCAGAGTCCACGCATCACATACAACCCTGAGATCCTTTATCTTGTGGCGGAGACAAAGTTCCTCCTTTCCAGAAGTAGACTCTGTACGCAAGGAAAAGAGATGTGTGCAAAAGAGAGACAGCATCTTCCAGCTGCTCCCGTCGGGGAAGAGATACAGGAGGATCAGAGCCAGCACCGCCAGGCTGAGGAACGGCTTCTTCCCACGGGGCAGTGAGAATGCTGAACGACCAAAGGAACTGTTCACACTAACCACCTGAGACTCTCCTATTTATTTAACAATATTTATTTATATAAACTATATATTTATGGCAGTTAGATTAGTTCAACAGTTGGCGCAACGCTGTTACAGTGCCAGCAACCCGGGTTCGAATCCCATGCTATCTGTATGGAGTTTGTATGTTCTCCTCGTGTCTGCATGGGGCTCCAGTTTCCTCCCACCCTTCCAAATGTATGGGAGTCGTAGGTTAATTGAGGTATTTGCACAGCTCATGCTCGAGAGCCAGAAGGGTCTGTTACAATGCTCTATCTCTAAATGTTAAAATTTAACACTGATAATGCCTGTTCATACATTTGTATATGCATTTATATGTACTATGTCTGGTTGTGTGTTTAGCACCAAGGACTAGAGAACGCTGTTTTGTGGGGTTGTACTTGCTAGTAACAGCAAAGCTTCACTGCTGGGCCCCATTCTTTGAAACTGATTTCAATCCGGGCTTCAGACAGTGATGACATTTTCTCCTCTAGCTGTGACCAGTTGGGTGTAAAAACCAACTACACTCTCTGACACCAATTGCTTGTAAATTTGCATTGCACTCATAGCTGAGAGTTCAAGTAAGGGTCATTCCAAACATGAGCTCATCTAAAACTCTGCTGTCTGTGTCTAAACTTCTCATCCATCATTCCTCGAGCTCAGTCATTTGTGTTGATTCGCTGCACCCAAACTTTAAAATGCAGGGTCCATCGAGTCCGCACCGACCATTAACCCCCCCCCCCCCCACTCTGATCTCAGATTTATTGTCAGAGTATGTACGTGACATCACATACAACCCTGAGATTCTTTTACCTGTGGGCCAGGCAGAATTGCCACCTACTGGTGTTGCAAAAAAACTGTACACAGTGTGCACATGTAAACAAATAAAGAAATATAAACAAATGACTGTGCAATAGAGAGAGAAAAAATTAAAAATGCACACACGAGTCTTAAAATGGGTCCCTGATTGAGTTTGTTTTTTTTTAAATTTTTTATTTTTCACACTATGAACCATACTAACCAAAGTACACACAAACATTTCCCTCTTGAATAAACACAGTGTCATTTTCTCTCATTTTTCCCCCCGATTGAGTTTGTCGTTGAGGAGTCCGATGGTGGAGGGGGAGCAGCTGTTCCTGAACCTGGTGGTGCGAGTCTTGTGGCACCGATACCTCTTTCCTGATGGCAGCAGCAAGAACAGAGCTTATGCTGGGTGGTGAGGATCTTTGATTATCACTGCTGCTCTCCAACGGCAGCATTCCCCATAGATGTTCTCGATGTTGGGGAGGGTTTTGCCTTTGATGCCCTGGGCTGCATCCACTACCTTTTTCAGGGCTTTACACTTAGTGGTATTGTTACCCCCCTGCCCCCCTGCATACAAGATTGTGATGCAGCTGGTCAGCACACTTTCCACTACATATTTGTAGAAATGTTCCAGGGTTTCTGCTGTCATACCAAACCTCCACAAACTCCTGAGGAAGTAGAGATGCTGACTTCACGATGCTGTTAGTGTGTTGGGTCCAGGAAAGATCCTCCAAGATGGTGACTCCCAAGAACTTAAATTTGCTCACCCTCTGATCCCCCAATGAAAACCTCTGGCTTTCCCTTCCTCTAGTCAACAATCAGTTCCTTGGATTTGGTTATGTTCATGACAATAAATTGATTCTTTATTTGGGGATTGTGAGTGTCACTACATAGACCCACGTTTATCCCCCTCGTCTCCAAAAGCACCCCCCCCCCCCACACCTGGTGGCCAGGGGAGTTCAATCTTCCCGGCTCGTGGGCCAATATGACCTGTTACTGTGTTGAATGTCTACATTTTAAAATAACAGTTTTTAAAAAATTTAAATTTAAATTGAAAACCCATTATTCAGAAAAGAAGCACCAGCAACATCAAGCAACTGGCAAAAAAAGAGGAAAATAAAATAAAAATAACAAAAATTTAAATGAAAGTTTAAAATTGTAAATGTTCTCTGAACAAACATAAATCTTTGGTGACGATGGGAGCCAGTGGAGTGCCAGGCCATGATGCAGCCGGTCAGCACCCTTTCCACCACACATCTGGAGAAATTTGCCAGGGTTTCCGATGCCGTGCCAACCCTCCGCAAACAAGGAAGGAAGAGAAATCTTAAAAAAAAACAACCGCTGTGTTCATCAGCCCCAAGGCCCTGTGATGTTCTCTTTTCAATGGCTCGAATCTCCACCCATTCTGTCTTTGTACAAAGCCGCATGATTGACAAGCAGTGACATCACGAAGAAGGGTGGGGCCAGGTTCTGTCAGTTTGCACAGAGAGAGAGAGGGGGAGAGCAGGGCGAAAATTAATGTTCACATAAGTAGGAGATAGAAGGAAGAAGCTGGCAACCGAGGAACAATACAGACTCCTGCTGACGGAACAGCAGGCGAAAGAACGGCATTGCTCTGGCCTTCTGTGTGAATAGGTAAGAAATTTGTCATTGAGATGAAATTGTTGAGGCTTGTCCATTTTAGGAGAGCCTGGGAGAGAGAAAAAAAGAACTGCACAAACAATTGGACTGCGTAATTTTCTTTCTGCTGTCTCAAGAGGATCTGTGGCTTTCTCTCCCTTCCCATTCCAGTATCTAATGCAGAATAGGTTTCCTTTTGAATAGAAAGTCAACAGGAAAAGCCCTGCTTAATGCTGGCATTGTTCCTGCACCCTGTTAACCATTTCATCTTTCTCACAACTCCTTGCATTTCCCAACGCCTTGGTGCCATATGTCGATTACCTCAGGGTGATCACCGTCCCCACCTGTGCCATGGGGCGTCTGTGCAGCGGACTGCGGTGGGGGGGGGGGGTGGGGGGGTGGGGTAGAAAACTGAGCATTACTATTCCAGCTGCCAGGGCTGTACCAAGGGAGTGCTGCAACACTGGAAGGCACTGTCTTCTAGATGTCAAATCAAGGCCCCTTCTGCTCCCTCAGATAAACCTGAGAGCAGCATTTCAAAGGAAAGTGGAGAATTTTCTCCGGTATCCTCATCGAGATTTTTTTCCCCTCAACCAATAATGGACATAAGTGACCTTGTTATGCCAACATTGCAGTCTTTTCTAAATAAATTTAATTTAAGACATCAGCATGGTAACAGGCCCCTCCAGTCCATGAGCCTGTGCTGTGCAAATGCCCCAATTAACCTGCCAACCCTGTACGTTTTGAAGGGAGGGAGGAAACCAGTGCCTCCAGGGGAATCCCACGCAGACACAGGGAGAACATGCAAACTCGCAATAGATAGTGTGGGATTTGAACCTGGGTTGTCATAGGGTGGCATGAACCAGCTATATTTCCATACAGCACAGTAACAGGACCTTCCGGCCCATGAGCCCACGCTGCCCAATTACACCTAAGTAACCTGCCGACCCCATACGTATTTGGAGGGTGGGAGGAAACCGGAGCGTCCACGCAGACACGGGATGAACATACCAACTCCTTACAAACACCGCGGGATTCAAACCCCGGTCGCTGGTGCTGTAATGGCCTGACACCAACCAGCTGTATTTCCATATAAAGTGGAAGTCTGGAAACTCAAACAGCCTGCAGTTGCTGGAAACCTAAGATGTAAACAGAGAATGCTGGTCGATGTCGGAAGACCAGGCCTCAGCTGAGGGAAGGGCGACAGTTCATGTTTCAGATTCAAAATTGTGGTAAAGGACGCTGCGCTGAAATGTTAACTCTTTCTTTAACCCTCTCTCCAGTGCGAAGCACCTTACCTCCAAGTAACAGGTAACCCCACAAAATCAGAAACAGATTTATTATCATGAACATGTCATGAAATTTGTTGTTTAACGACAACAGTATCGTACAAAACTGCTTTAAATTACAGTTCCGTAAATACAAGATTTAAAAATAAATAATTAGTGCAAAATTATTCAGGAATCTGGTGACAGAGGGGAAAAAGCTGTCCTTGTGCCGCTGGGTGTTGGTCTTCAGCCTCCTGTACCTCCTTCCTGTTGGTAGCAGAGTGAAGAGGGTGGTGGGGGGTCCTTGAGGATAGAGGCTGCTTTTTTATGACATCGCCTCTTGTAGACATCCTCATTGGAGTGGAGACTAGTGCCATGATGGCGCTGGCCAAGTTCACAACCCTTTGTGGCCTTTTCCTGTCCTGTGCATTGGCATCTCCTTACCAGACAGTGATGGAACCATTCAGAATGCTCCCCACAATCCACCTGGAGAAATTTGCAAGTCTCACCAAATCTCCTCAAACCCCTCATGAAGTACAGCCACTGGCGAGCCTTCTTTCTGATTGCATTGATGTTAAGGCCCCAGGATAGATCTTCAGAGATGTTGACACCCAGGAATTTGATCTCACCCCTTGCTGAGGAACTAGTCTGTGTTCAGATTTCCACCTCCTGAAGTCAGCTCCTTGGTTTTGCTAGCGTTGAGTGCAAGGCTGTTGTTGTGACACCACCCAATGGGCTGATCTATCTCCCTCGTGTACATTTCCTCATTGCTGATTCTACCAATGTACAAATATAACACCAAGAGCTGGAAATCTGCAACAAAGTCTGGGTGACCCAATGGCGTAGCTGGCCGAACTCCTGCCGGAGACACGGGCTTGATCATGCTGTCTGTGTGGAGTTTGCATGCGGACGAATGGAGGATTATTGGCTCTCATTTGATTTGTCCTTCGGTGTCAACATGTCCATGCCCAGCAAAGTATCTCCCTGCACTTGGTCCATTTGCCTGCATTTTGCCATATCACGGGAAACCTTTCTTATGAGACATGGGAGCGGAAATAGGCTACTCAGCCCATCGAGTCTGTGCAGATGCAGAGGCTGTGGGGGCTGAAGGCGAATCCTCGGGCACTCAGTGACTCTGGGGGGGGGACACACTCTCTTTTGCTTCTCGTTCTCTGACTGTGAGGAAATGCTAATGGAGAATCTTTGACTGCCTTACGGCAGAAAGAAAGCAATTTGGTGTAATGTTACTTCTCTGTTTTATTACATGACAGTAAATAGTATCTGATCTGATCTTGATATTGCCTTTACGGGCTCTGCAGCAGGGAAACTAATCTTCATCATCCCCGAGAACACTCTGCTCAAGACACTCTGTGCTCACTCACTCTGGTCAGATCTTGGAACCCTCTTCAATACCTTGGGAATAAGCAGAAACTGTCGCCAAATCAAGGTTCAACGTTCCTTTTGTCACGTAATAATACAAAAATGTAATTTATACAATATACTTAAAATTTTGTTTGCCGTAAAGCAAAGAGTTGCCATGAGCATTTCCCCGTGCCCCCAACAATAGGAGAAAGAGAAGCAAAGGAGGGTCCCCCCAGAGTCACTGAGTGTCCGTGGATTCTCCTCCCGCAAATACCTGGTTCACATGCGTCAGCCTCCAGCAGCCCGGGTGGGTCCCCTGACCGCGTCGCTAGCTGCCCGCATTCACCTGGTCTGTCTGGGATGGGGGTGAAGGCTTCACCCTCTGTTTTGTGCAGGGATTCTACTGAGAAGCAAAGGCGCACTCCTAATGTCATGTAATTAAAAAAATGTAATACAAATAATGATAGAAACCAGGATTCTGATGGCACCTCATTCATAGTTAATCCAGAACAGAGAAAAGGAATGGGTGTAGGCCATCTGGCTTTGAACTTGCTCTGGAATTCATCAAGGTCAAGGCTGTTCTTCCTCAATCCCTCTCCCCATATATCACGTGTTTTCCTGAATGCCCAGAAATTTATCGACTCATATTCAAATTTATTAGCATTTGACTGTACATATACAACCAGATGAAACAGCTTTTCTCCCATATAAATAGACCAACACACCCACATACACCCACACACTCTCATACACACCTATACACACACACACCGACACCCCCAACACACACCCCCACACACTCTCATACACACCTATACACACACACCGACACTTCCAACACATACACCCACACACACTCTCATGCACACCTATACACACACACACTGACACCCCCAACACACACACCCACATACACCCACACACACTCTCATACACACCTATACACACACACCGACACCCCAACACACACCCACATACACTCACACACACTCTCATACACATCTATACACACACACACACCAACACTCCCAACACTCACACCCACATACACCCATACACACAGACTCTCATACACACCTATAAACACACACAGCGACATCCCCAACACACACACCCACACACAGCCACACACACTCTAATACACACCTATAAACGCATACACTGACACCCCCAACACACACACACCCACATACACCCACAAACACTCTCATACACACCTATACACACACACACCGACATCCCCAACACACAAACCCACATACACCCAAATACACACCTATAAATGCACACACTGACACACCCAACATACACACCCACATACACCCACACACACTCTCATACACATCTATACACACACACACACCGACACCCTAACACACACACCCATTCTCATACACACCTATACACACACACCGACACCCTAACACACACACCCATTCTCATACACACCTATACACACACACCGACACCCCTAACACACACACACATACACTCATACACACACACACCGACACTCCCAACACACACACCCACATGCACTCACACACACTCTCATACACACCTATACACACACACACCGACACCCCCAACACTTACCCACATACACCCACACACACAGACTCTCATACACACCTATACACGCACACACCGACACCCCAACACACACACCCACATACACCCACACACACATCTATACACACACACACTGACACCCCCAACACACACACAGCCACATACACTCACACACACAGACTCTCATACACACTTATACACACACACACACACCGACACCCCCAACACATACACCCACACACACAGACTCTCATACACACCTATACACACACCTATACACACACACCGACACCCCCAACACATACACACCCACATATACCCTCACACACAGACTCTCATACACACCTATACACGCACACACCAGCACCCCAACACACACACCCACTTACACCCACACACACTCTCATACACATCTATACAGACACACACTGACACCCCCAACACTCACACCCACATACACCCACACACACAGACTCTCATACACACCTATACACATACAGCGACATCCCCAACACACACACCCACGTACAGCCACACACACTCTAATACACATCTACACGCACACACTGACACCCCCAACACACACACACCCACATACACCCACACACACTCTCATACACACCTATACACACACACACTGACACCTCAACACACACACACCCACATACACTCACACACACACTCTCATACACACTTATACACACACACACCGACATCCCCAACACATACACCCACACACACTCTCATACACACCTATACACTCACACACACTGACACCCCCAACACACACAACCACACACACTCTCATACACACCTATACACACACACATAAACCCCCCCCCCCCTCTCCCCACACACACACATAATCCTTTCCTTTATTTTGGCTTCGCCATCGAAGATTTATGGAGGGGTAATGTACACGTCAGCTGCAGGCTCGTTTGTGGCTGACAAGTCCGATGCGGGACAGGCAGACACGGTTGCAGCGGGTGCAAAGGAAAATTGGTTGGTTGGGGTTGGGTGTTGGGTTTTTCCTCCTTTGTCTTTTGTCAGTGAGGTGGGCTCTGCAGTCTTCTTTCAAGGACGTTGCTGCCCGCCAAACTGTGAGGCACCAAGATGCACGGTTTGAGGCGATATCAGCCCACTGGCGGTGGTTAATGTGGCAGGCACCAAGAGATTTTTTCAGGCAGTCCTTCTACCTCTTCTTTGGTGCACCTCTGTCTCAGTGGCCAGTGGAGAGCTTGCTATAAAACACAATCTTGGGAAGGCGATGGTCCTCCATTCTGGAGACATGACCTACCCAGCACAGTTGGATCTTCAGCAGCATGAATTCGATGATGTCGGCCTCTGCCATCTCTAGTACTTCAATGTTGGTGATGAAGTCACTCCAATGAATGTTGAGATGTTGAGGATGGAGCGGAGACAATGCTGGTGGAAGCATTCTAGGAGCCGTAGGTGATGCCAGAGGACCCATGATTCAGAGCCGAACAGGAGTGTGGGGTATGACAATGGCTCTGTATATGCTAATCTTTGTGAGGTTTTTCAGTTGGTTGTTTTTCCAGACTTTTTTGTGAAGTCCTCCAAAGGCGCTATTTGCCTTGGCGAGTCTGTTGTCTATCTCATTGTCGATCCTTGCATCTGATGAAATGGTGCAGCCGAGATAGGTAAACTGGTTGACCGTTTTGAGTTTTGTGTGCCCGATGGAGATGTGGGGGGGCTGGTAGTCATGGTGGGGAGCTGGCTGATGGAGGACCTCAGTTTTCTTCAGGCTGACTTCCAGGCCAAACATTTTGGCAGTTTCCGCAAAACAGGACGTCAAGCGCTGAAGAGCTGGCTCTGAATGGGCAACTAAAGCGGCATCGTCTGCAAAGAGTAGTTCACGGACAAGTTTCTCTTGTGTCTTGGTGTGAGCTTGCAGGCGCCTCAGATTGAAGAGACTGCCATCCGTGCGGTACCGGATGTAAACAGCGTCTTCATTGTTGGGGTCTTTCATGGCTTGGTTCAGCATCATGCTGAAGAAGATTGAAAAGAGGGTTGGTGCCAGAACACAGCCTTGCTTCACGCCATTGTTAATGGAGAAGGGTTCAGAGAGCACATTGCTGTATCTGAACCGATCTTGTTGGTTTTCATGCAGTTGGATAATCATGTTGAGGAACTTTGGGGGGGCATCCGAGGCGCTCTAGTATTTGCCAAAGCCCTTTCCTACTCACGGTGTCGAAGGCTTTGGTGAGGTCAACAAAGGTGATGTACACTGTAGATAAAGATCTAAATATTTTAGGATGATTTACTCGGTTACAGGACACTGTTCATCAGTCTCACAGCCTGTGTGTGGGAAGAAGCTATTCCCCAGCGGGGCCATCCTGATTTCGATGCTCCTGTCCCTCCCTGCTGATGGTGGTGGGTTGAAAATGCCATCGGCTGGATAATTCCTTGATCCCCTATTTTGACAACGCTCCCGGTTAATGTCGTCAGTAGAGGAAAGGGAGACCCCGGGGATCCTCTCGGACGCTTCGGTGATCCTCTGTCTTGACTCCCAGTCCGATGCTTTGCGGCTCCCGTCCCACACAGCAGGACCGGGGGCTCTCGGTGATGCTCCTGGAGAATGTTGAGGAGACGGGGAGCAGTGCCCTTGACCCCCTCAGGAAATGCAGGCGCTGCGGCACCTCCCCGACTAATGAGGAGGTGCTGTGGGTGCAGGGTAGGTCGTCCCTAATGTGCACGCCAAGGAACTTTGTCCTCTACCACGATGTGTTATGGAGAGTGCCGACCTTCGCCCTCCTGCAAATACCTGCAGGCGAACCATGGAGTCTCCTTTGCCCCATCCACTCTGAGGCTCCGGTTGTTGCTCTTGCACCATTTTCTGAGCCTTGCAATCTCCTCTCTGTCTCGCAACTCATCAGTGTTCCTGATGAGACCAAATACGGTGGTGATTGTGTTGGAACTGATTGTGGCAGTACAGCCAGCCGGGGTAAGCAGCAGTGGGCTGAACAGCCAGCCAGCCCTGAAGTGCGCCAGCGCCCAGTGTGATGGGGCTTGTGACCCAGACAGACTGGGGTCCAGAACCGAATCCCTTTTTTTACCCGAGGGCCGCAGGACGATTCTCTTAAATAAACTTGAGAACAGTATGTGGAAACCTTGAGAGATGTTTAAAGCTGTAGGGGTTGGGCTTAGAGGAGATGTGTGCGTGGATCTGTGGCTCAGCCTGAGGCAGAAGCTCTCACACATTTCAAGTGCATTGAGTTTTACCTTCCTGCGGGTACTGCGTGACCGGAGATTCTCCAGCGCTTTAATGGTACTGCAATAGCCCCAGATTTTTCTCCTTTCATCATTTGAACGGTCAGGGCACAGAAAGCTCTGGACCTAGTACTGGTAAACGGGGCAGCCCGGTGAGCACAGCGCTCTTTCAGCGCCAGCGACCGGGATTCTAATCCCGTGCTGTCTGTGAGGAGTTTACACGTTCTGCCCGTGTCTGCGTGGGTTTCCTCCCACCCTCCAAGAATGTACTGGGGGGGGGGGGGTCATAGTGGGCTGAAAGTGCCCCGTCACCGTGCTGTATAAGTTCTACAATTGGGTACTCGGTGGGTCAGCATGGACGTGATGGCTGAAGGGACTTTTGCGTGACGAGGCGGCAACAAGCAGATTGTCTCTGTAAACTCGGATCAATGTTCATTGGGAAATCCATCCTTCTTGAAGACGGTGCCACGGATTCTTCTCAGGCCAACAAAGAGGCACCTCAGACGATCGAGGTGCCCCCCCCTCCACCCCCCACCCCCACCAGTGCTCCCCCCATCCACCATCTGGGTTGAAAAGAGAAGCTCTACGTCTCAGGTGACACCTGGGTCATACCTTCAAACCACAACTTCTGACTTCACAACTGATACACACACCACCGAGGTGCCTTCCAGCCGTGACATCTTCCAGAAGCCCCCGGAGGGGGAGGGGCGTGGGGGGGGGGGGCGACGTGACCTATATATTCTGATTACCTAGGTTGTGACTCCCTCTCCTTCCATCATTTGGCGGAAAGATTCTGACCGACATGATCACAATGGCCAGCGGGAGCTGGGAGCGAGCTCAGGACCGGCCAGCAATGTTAGGGTTGAGCACCACGCTGTGCCAGCTCCAGTGGCCCGCGTTCACATCCCGCGCTGTCTGTAAGGAGTTTGCATGTTCTCCCCGTGTCTGTCGGAGCTGACCGTCATCCTCACTCACGCCACCCCACCAAATTAACACCCCCCCCCCCCCAATGCAACACAAAACTCTACAGATTGTGCAGTGAACACCCACCGAAATGCTGAGGAACCCAGCCGGTCTGGGTTTGAAAGGACAAGGACACATTGCTGGGTTCGGACCAAATCCCTTCTTCTCGGGCTCAGGCCCCAAAACCTCGGTAACTTTAGTTCCTCCAGCATTTTCGCGTGTTTTGAAGGGCGGGAGGAAACCGGAGGGAAAAAAAACCCGCAGACACGGGGAGAACGTGCGAACTCCTTACAGACAGCGCGGGATGTGAACGCGGGCCACTGGCGCTGGAACAGCAACACTAACCATGCGGCCCCAGATTTACACTAATTCTGTTTCAAACAAGAAAATCTTCAGACGCTGGGGGTGAGGGGGGGGGGGGGTGGGTGGGGGTCAAGAACAGTGCTGGAGAAACTCAGCAGGTCACGCAGCGGGCCACAGAAAGTGAAGGCTCCCCAATGTTTCGGGCTTGGGCTCATCGTCAAAAACAAACCCAGTGTGGCTCAGGCCTGAAACGTCCTCGTATGTCCTCTGGACCGTGCTGGGTTTCTTCATGGGTTGCACTCAGCCCATTTTCTCCGCCTCACCGAGATGTCTGCACTGAATGGGAGACCAGAGCCGGTGGCGGACCTGGCTGGGCTTCTTCCCCAGCCCTCACTGTCCTCTGTCTGCTCCTGGGACCTGCTTCTCGTCCACATTAATAGTCCCAACGACACTGGCCAGGAATTCAACTAAATATTGTTTTACTTTTGCAGATGTTTCGATGAAATTCCAAAGATTATTTCTTGTCCATGCACTTTTGAATAAGTTTATTGTCATTTGATTGGACAAATACAACCTGATGAAACAGCGTTCTCCGGTCCTCGGGGCAAAACACGCAGACACACAACCAGAACACACGCATGAGAAGTGTTCATATATACAAATAAATATTGTTTCAGGAATAGGAGAGCCTCGGAGGGACAGTGTGAGCAGTTCCTTTGGTCGTTCTCACTGCCCGTGGGAAGATGCTGTTCCTCAGCCTGGAGGGGCTGGCTCTGATCCTCCTGGATCTCTTCCCCCGACGGGGAGGGAAACACCAGCGACTCTACTGTGGATTGATGTCCGATCCATTTTCCTGCAGCAACTGTTCCCACATTGAGATGCAGCCTAGGGATGACATCGCCATCTGATTTCCCCTGAACCTCTCAATCATATTGCTGCTCTCTTTTTGTTTACTAGGCTTATTTCTTCTCCTCTCTGCTCCCTCCCACCCTCCTCCCTAACCCCATCTCATGTGGATCAGCATGGCCGTTATTTTGGGTGCTCTCTTCTGCTCCGAGGCAGGTGAGCTGGTCTAACCACTGAGATGAAAGGGAGCAGTTCCCCACAAGGGTCGTTCCACAACGCAGACTGCAGCAAATGAGGGTGGTCCTCCGTGGCAAGCCCCAGATAAGGGCGGGAGTCGGCCGTTCAACCCCTTGGGTCCTCCCACCATTCAACCTGATCTGTCCCAGGCCTCATCTCCCCTTCTGCGCAGTTCCCTAATGATTACAACATGTATCTGCTCCCTCTTTGAACATTCCCAAAGATCTGGGAATTCCAGAGCCTGGCTGCCTGTGTGAGAACAGCCCCCAGTTTTAAATTGCTGACCCCCCTAATCTTACAACTCTGTCGCCTTGTTTGTGAAGTTTACACTGTTAGAAACCATAAAGCAGGAACAGGTTGATTTGTAGGACAGGGTGTTACAATCCCTGAAGTGTCAGTATTGTTTACATTGATCCTCTCTTACAAAGGGAGCAGAGTTACGATGAAGCAGGATGACCACGGCGGGGGGAGGGGGGGGGGAATGTTAGAAATAGGCCATTCAGCCCATCAAGTCTGCCCCGCCAGTTGAGCTGATCCATTTCACCATTCAGCCCCACTGCCCGGCCTTCTCCCCATTACCTTTGATGATAAGGCTGTCAATCTCTGCCTTAAATACACCCAACGACCCGGACAACCACCTGAGGTAACAAATGCCACAGATTTACCACCCTCTGGCTGAAGAAATTCCTCTGTATCTCTGTTCCAGGTGGACGCCCTTCAATCCTGAAGGAGTCTGAGTCTCTCAAACACTACTCTGTTCAAATCTTTCAACATTCAAAATGTTTCAGTGAGATACCCCCCCCCCCCACCCACTCATTCCCCTGTCAAACCCTTTCAGTCTCGGAATCGTCCTTGTGAACCTCCTCTGAACCCTCCCCAGAGTCAGCACATCCTTTCTTAAATGAAGAGCCCAAAACTGCTCACAATTCTCCCTGTGAAGTTTCACCAGGGCCTTCTTTTTTTTTTTTTTTTTTTTCACACCATAAATCACAATAGCCATGATATACACTTTTTCTTTTCCACACATTTACAGTGACTTTTTCTCCCTCCCCCCTCCCTCCTCCCAAGCCACCCCCCCATCCCCCCCCCTCATCCATTTTAGTTATACAATCTAGGTTGCATTAATTCAGTTAGACAATGTTGTCATTCAACAAAAATACACCAGAAATTCTACTGAGTCCATTCTTTTCTTTTCTTCTCCTTCCATCAACTTAGGTAATGTTTGTTCCCGGTAGGTTTTCGCTATTGTATTTAATGTAAGGCTCCCATACTTGTTCGAATATTTCAATATTATTTCTTAAACTATATGCTTATTTTTTCTAATGGAATACATTTATTCATTTCTATATACCATTGTTGTATTTTCAAATTATCTTCCAATTTCCAGGTTGACATAATACATTTTTTTGCTACAGCTAGGGCTATCTTAACAAATCTTTTTTGTGCATCCTCCAAGTCAATTCCAAATTCTTTATTTTTTATGTTACTTAGGAGAAAGATCTCTGGATTCTTTGGTATATTGTTTTCTGTTATTTTATTTAATATCTGATTGAGATCATCCCAAAATTTTTCTACTCTCTCACATGTCCAGATTGCATGAATTGTTGTTCCCCTTTCTTTTTTACATCGAAAACATCTATCAGATACTGTTGGGTCCCATTTATTTAACTTTTGCGGTGTAATGTATAGTCTGTGTAACCAATTATATTGTATCATACGCAGCCTCGTATTTATTGTATTTCTCATCGTTCCAGAGCATAACTTCTCCCATGTTTCCTTTTTTATCTTTATATTTAAATCTTGTTCCCATTTTTGTTTAGTTTTACCATTTGTTTCCTCATTTTCCTTTTCTTGCAGTTTAATATACATATTTTTTATAAATCTTTTGATTAACATTGTATCTGTAATCACATATTCAAGGTTACTTCCCTCTGGTAAACTCAAGTTGCTTCCTAATTTATCTTTCAAGTAGGATCTCAGTTGGTAATATGCCAGCGCTGTATCTCCCGTTATATTGTACTTATCTCTCATTTGTTCAAAGGATAAGAATCTACTTCCTGAAAAACAATTTTCTATTCTTTTAATCCTTTTTTTTCCCATTTTCTAAAGGCAAGGTTGTCTATTGTAAAAGGGAGTAGCTTATTTTGCATCAATATTAGTTTTGGTATTTGGTAATTTATTTTATTTCTTTCTACATGAATCTTCTTCCATATATTGAGGAGATGGTGTAATACTGGAGAAGTTCTATGTTGTACCAATTTTCGTCCCATTTATATAATATGTGTTCAGGTATCTTTTCCCCTATTTTATCTAATTCTAGTCTCGTCCAGTCTGGTTTTTCCCTTGTTTGATAAAATCTGATAGGTACCTTAATTGTGCGGCTCTATAATAATTTTTGAAGTTTGGCAATTGTAAGCCTCCTTGTTTATACCATTCTGTTAATTTGTCTAGTGCTATCCTCGGTTTCCCCCTCTCCATAAAAATCTCCTTATTATTTTCTTTAACTCTTTGAAGAATTTTTCTGTCAGTTGTATTGGCAATGCCTGAAATAAGTATAGTATCCTTGGAAAAATGTTCATTTTAATACAGTTTATCCTTCCTATCAGTGTTAGTGGTAGCTCTTTCCAATGCTCTAAATCGTCCTGTAATTTTTTCATTAGTGGATTGTAATTGAGTTTATATAATTGGCCTAGATTTTTGTCTATTTGCACACCTAGGTATCTTATTGCCTGCGTTTGCCATCTGAATGGGGATTCCTCCTTAAATTTTGAGAAATCCGCGTTATTCATAGGCATTGCTTCACTTTTATTTACGTTTATCTTGTATCCCGACACTTCTCCATATTCCTTCAATTTCTTATATAGTTCTTTTATTGATAGTTCTGGTTCTGTTAAGTACACTATCACATCATCCGCAAACAGACTGATTTTATATTCCCTGTCTTTTATTTTTATTCCTTTTATATTATTATCTCTTCTTATCTTCTGCTAGTGGTTCTATAGCTAGCGCAAACAATAATGGTGATAGTGGGCATCCCTGCCGCGTTGACCTGCTTAAGTTAAATTGCTTTGATACATGTCCATTTACTGTCACTTTCGCTAACGGTCCCTTATATAATGCTTTAATCCAATTAATATACTTCTCCGGTAAACTGAATTTTTGCAATACTTTGAACAAGTAATTCCATTCTACTCTGTCGAAGGCCTTCTCTGCGTCTAAAGCAACTGCTACTGCCGGTGCTTTATTTCCTTCTACTGCATGAATTAAGTTAATAAATTTACAAATATTGTCTGTTGTGCGTCTTTTTTTGATAAATCCAGTTTGGTCTAAATTTACCATTTTCGGTACCTGTTCTGCTAATCTGTTCGCTAATAGTTTAGCTATTATCTTATAATCTGTGTTTAGCAGAGATATTGGTCTATATGACGCTGGTGAGAGTGGATCTTTCCCTTGTTTTAGTATCACTGTAATTATTGCTGTTTTACATGAATCTGGTAAGTTTTGTGTCTCATCAATCTGGTTGATTACATCCAGGAGGGGCGGTATTATTAGGTCTTTAAATGTTTTGTAGAATTCTATTGGGAGTCCATCCTCTCCTGGTGTCTTACTATTTGGTAAATTTTTTATTATCTCTTGTATTTCTACTGTTCCAAATGGTTCTGTTAATTTATTTTGTTCCTCTATTTGTAGTTTTGGTAGTTCAATTTTAGTCAAAAATTCATCTATTTTCCCTTCTTTCCCTTCGTTTTCGGTTCGGTATAATTGTTCATAGAATTCTCTGAAGTTTTCCTTAATTTCTTTTGGATTATATGTAATTTGTTTGTCTTTTTTCCTTGTTGCCAATACCATTTTCTTAGTTTGCTCTGTCTTAAGCTGCCATGCTAGGATTTTGTGTGTTTTTTCCCCTAGTTCATAATATTTCTGTTTTGTCTTCATTATATTCTTCTCCACCTTATATGTTTGTAATGTTTCATATTTTATTTTTTTATCCGCCAATTCTCTTCTTTTGGTTGTATCTTCCTTTATTGCTAATTTTTTTTCTATGTTTATTATTTCCCTTTCCAACTGCTCTGTTTCCTGATTATAGTCCTTCTTCATCTTGGTTGCATAACTTATTATTTGCCCTCTAATGAATGCTTTCATTGCGTCCCATAGTATAAACTTATCTTCCACTGATTCCGTATTTACTTCAAAGTACATTTTTAATTGTTTTTCAATAAATTCTCTAAAATCCTGTCTTTTAAGTAGCATGGGGTTTAATCTCCATCTATACATTCTTGGAGGGATGTCTTCTAGCTCTATTGCCAATAACAGGGGTGAGTGGTCCGATAATAGTCTAGCTTTATATTCCGTTTTCCTAACTCTCCCTTGTATGTGGGCTGATAACAGGAATAGGTCTATCCTTGAGTATGTTTTATGTCTAGTCGAGTAGTATGAGTATTCCTTTTCTTTTGGGTTTTGTTTCCTCCATATGTCCACAAGTTTCATTTCTTGCATTGATTTAATTATAAATTTGGTTACTTTGTTCTCACCAGGGCCTTCTAAAGCCTTATTATCACATCCCTGCTCTTCGATTTCATTCCTCCTGAATTAATCCCAGCAATGCATTTGCCTTCTTCACCACCAACTCAACCTGCAAGTTCACTGTCAGGCCGTCCTGCACTGGACTGTGGAGCCTTGACATTTCTCCTCCCTGTTGTTTGAGGGACTTCCCCTTGGTCTCAGCCCCTCAGTGCCTGGCAATGGGAAACTCTAGACTGCGGTCCTTCCCCACAGTGCCTTTGCGTTGGCCGCACCAAACGTCAGTGCATCCCTCAGCATGTACTCCTGCAGCCTGGATCCCGGCATCTCCGTGTGCTGAATGACCAACATGTTTCGGGTCGACCAAAGAGCATTTTTCACCAAGTTATTGGTCCTCCAGAAGTTCTGGATGTCGGACTCTGTGTGTCGGTCAGAGTCCTCTGTCATGCGGCTGAACCATGACAAGGACCCTTGTCATCTGATTGCACAAGCATGACCGGATGAAACTGCATTCTTTGGTCCTCCGTGCAAAAACACGCAGACACACAACCAGATACAAAACACATATAAACATGATAGAGAGTATCAAATCTATTATATTTGTATAATTATATTTTATACCATACAATTATATATTATATAAATATAATAAAAGATTTCATACACACTTGGTGATTCTTGAAATAACATTTTTCTGCCTTGAGGAAGGGCTCATTCCCGAAATGTCGGAGATGTATTGTTACCCCAGGGACGCTGCGAGACGGGCCGAGTTCCTCCAGCGTTTCTGTGTTTTTACCTTCAGTCTTTCGGGTTTCTCTGCACCCACGGGCTTATTCAGAACAATGACAGCATCTCCTGACTTTATCATCCAACTTCTTGCTGGACTGACGTTCAATCTTCTCCATCAGCTCATTGAACCTGCAGGTTAAGTGAGATGTGTGACAGCCAGTCCTCTCAGAATACTATGGGGGGGGGGGGGGTGGGGGGTGGGGATCATTGGTGAGCTCAGGCAGGCTGGTGAACCACAGTCTATCGTGGGAGGTTCAGAACAACCCACTCACAGATACCAGATACGAGTGCTCGGTGCCAGGAGGAGGTGGGGGAGGAACAGGGAAAAATGGAACAAGTAGACCACAGATAAGGGGCAGGAAAAGAGATGAATGCAGAGAGAAAGAGGGAGGAGGGAAGGAGGAGGGGGAGAGAGAGAAGGGGAGGGAAGGAGGGGGAGAGAGAGGGGGGGAGGCAGGGAGAGAGGGAGGGGAGGAGGGAAGCAGGGGGAGAGAGAGGGAGATAGAAATTCCTCACACCCGGTAGGAGTGCTCGGTGCCAAGACACAGAAGCAGGGAATGGTCCACAAAAATTATTTTGGGTCTTTCGGAAAAAGGGCATGATCACCTGAAACAGGCAAAAACTCCCGCCGCCCGAGGGAACACCCCTTAATAATGACCATACATATCTGACTGAGCATTATCTGCCTGTATAAATGGGCTCTACTCTCTAGATGTGTCAATCTCCCTCTCTCTCTCAGAGGTTTGCAATTGGAGCTCAGGCCGCTGATGGATTGGACTGGACTCTTGTGTGGCTGCGGGAGGGCTGGGGGGGGGGGGGGGAAATGCTCGGACACTCAGTGGCTCTGAGGGGGGGGGGGGGGTCGATTCTCTTTTGCTTCTCTTTCTCTGACTGTAAGGGGCGCCGGGCAATTTCAGCTGATGACGAATCTTCAGCTGCCTTTTGATATAGTGGATTAAAGGAAATTTGTGTAATATTACATCTATTCTATTGCATGACAATAAAGGAATTTCTATCTCCCTCTCTCTCCCCCTCCTTCCCTCCCCTTCTCTCTCTCCCCCTCCTCCTTCCCTCCTCCCTCTTTCTCTCTGCATTCATCTCTTTTCCTGCCCCTTATCTGTGGTCTACTTGTTTCATTTTTCCCTGTTCCCCCCCCCCCTCCTCCTGATTTTCTACTCTCTCGACGTTCTCTATTTCTGCGTCTGTCACCGTTCCCTTGTGAAGTAAAACTGTCACTTCCTCCTTCCAGTGATTTTGCCATTTCCAACAACTGTGGACACTTTATCTCTTCCTGTTGGTGTCTCCCTTTATATTTGTCTGCATGCTGTTTGTTTATGTCTCCTGATCTTTTCAACTGCCCATATCTCCACCTTCGTTGGCCACACTCTCTCTTCTCGATTTCTTTGTTTCCTTTTTTCTTTCTGTCTCTACTTGTCAATTTCTCCCTATCAATCTGCTGCTCTACGTCGCCCATCGATTTATTCATCTACCTGTCAACATCTCTGCGGAGCCTCTATCCCATCCTCTCCTGCCACTGCTTGGGTCAGGCTTCCATGAATGTCTATCTGTACACATTTCTCTCCTCCTCCCTCTCCCCTCATTCTCCTTCCCCCTCTCTCTCCCCCCAGCTTTCTACCCCTCCCTCTCTCCCTTCTCTCTCCACCTCCCTCCCTTCCCCTCTCTCCCCCCTCTCCCCCGGGCATCGAGGTCACCTGTACCTGTTGCCTTTCTCTCCGTGCAGGTCGATGGCATCCAGAGCCCCTGTATCATCTAACACCTAAACATGGATTACATAAAACCTGAGAGAACAGAAACAAAGAATGTTAAAACATCAGCAGGTCAGGCATCATCTTAAGAGAAAAACAGCAGAGTTACCGTTCCAGGCTGACAACTGTTTTGCTAATCGAAAGGATTCTGTTTAATTTCTGAATAATGCAGGTATTTTATTTCAGGTTTCCGGCATCTGCAGACGTTGGGCCGGGACAATTGGTCAACTCAGAGCGCCAGTGGTGACCAACCAGCCTTCTTGCCTGTGTCTGCGCCTACTGAGCAGGCAGATCGTGGGGCTCTGACTCTGCCTCCTCTTGTTTTACAGGCAGAAATCCTCCGAAGGCACCATGTCGTCAGAGCAAAGGGAGTCATCCCCCTCACTGCCGCCTCGGGCAGCCGTGTCACCTCCGTTACTCTACTACCGGGACAGTGCCAGAACGTGGGAACGGAGCAACTCTCTCCTGGGGGACCTGCCCAGTCCCCTCCCCACCAAACGTACCCGGACTTACTCTGCGTAAGTGAGTTTGTTAACCAAAAATAGACTCTGCTCACAATAAAGAATTTACAAAGGGGAAACCGTTCAAAGTCCTTTCCCACCCTTAGTTTTGTATCCATTCATTCCCATCACTGTACGTGGTTATATTCACCGTTCCCACGCCTGTGGCACCTTGTCGTTACTCCCCACTCTGTTTGAGAGGCTTCCCCTCGGTCTCAGCCCCTCAGTGCGTTGGGAGACCCTAGACTGCGGTCCTTCCCCACAGCACCCTCGCGTTGGCCGCACCGAGCCCTCAGCACGTACTCCTGCAGCCCGGGATGTGCCAGTCGGCTGCATTCCCTCCGTGACATCTCCGTGGGGTGATAGACCAACAGGTTTCGGGCTGACCAAAGGGCGTCTTTCATAGAGTTGTTGGTCCTCCAGTAGTTCTGGATGCCTGACTCTGTGTGTGTGTTCCCGGAAAAAGCCCACTGCTGCTGGGGATGATCAATGACCAGGACCCCTGGTGAAACAGGATTTGCTAAGGCTGGCTGTAATGCAGGTCGAAAGAACCAAAGACTTGTTGATCCAAACCAAGGCTTTTATTAACTAAAAGGCTGGAGCATATCACAAGTAGGTCGACCAGTCCAGAATAACCTGGTCTGGCTAGGAGCAGTCCTTTAAGACCTGCCAGTAGGTGTGGCTACACTCTCAGCCAATCACAGTCATCCTACACTACAATCTGTACATAGATACATTGGTGATAAAATCTGTACTATCACACAGACTATCTTCCCCTCACTCTGATACTGTCTGATAGGTCTGCGGGGGTTTTCCCAGGGGCTCCGGTTTCCTCCCACCATTCAAAATGTACCAGGGGGTGCAGGCCAATTGGGTGCAATTGGGGCAGCACGGACTCGTGGGCCAAAATGGTCCATTATTGTGCTGCATGTCCATATTTTAAAAAAAATTAAAGTTTATTCAAACAACACAATGAAACACAAACCATGCACAGAACTACATCCCAACACACTGTTGGAAATTCACAAGAAGCAGATTAATACCCCCCCCCCCCCCCCCCCTCCGTTACACATAATTTTCTGTCTACAACGTACACAATCCCCTGGGTCCCACCAATCCCGGAACTTGGCCACTGTCCCCCGGACGCCAGGTGCTCCTGTTCCAACATCGCATAGGCCTGAACGTAACCCAGTGTGGCCCCAAATTGCCTCCTCCCACACTGTGACACAAAGGAAATGTGGATTTATCACAGTGACTCCCTGGCCTTTGTTTCTGCTCATTTTGTGCAGGCAATGAGGAATAGGGAAAAAAACTCAATCCTTGCATTGTTCATTTCCATGTTTATGCCAGAGAAGGTGGCGGCCATTCTCCCATTGGGTCTGTGCTAGCTTCACAGAGCAAGTTCATGTTCAACTTTATTATCATCTGAGTGTACATATTTAACACATAGACACAGACTCCCATGGACACACACACACACACACACACTCAGAAAGATATCATTTAAAAATCCTGAATGATCAATGAACCAAAGACACAGCCTCACTTCGACTTTTTGTGCATGGTTTGCCACGAAACAACAAATTTTGTGATTTGTTTATGACAATAAATTTTGATAATGAATGCCCGTGTGTGTGTCTGAGCAGATGTGAATATTTAGGGCTGATTTACTGGTTACAGGATATCGTACATCAGTCTCACAGCCTGCGGGAAGAAGCTATTCCCCAGCCTGGCCGTCCTGTACCTCCTTCCTGATGGTAGTGGGTCAGTGATACTGTGCATTGGATGGAAAGGGTCCTCAATAATTCATTGACGCCTATTTAAGCAACGCTCCCAGTAAATTTCATCAGTAGAAGAAAGGGAGACCTCAGGGATCCTCTCGGCTGTCTTGATGATCCTCTGTATTGACTCCCAGTTCAATATTTGGCAGCTCCCTTCCCACACAGAGATGCAGCCAGACAGGACACTCAGTTGTGCTCCTGTGAAATGGTGTCAAAATGGGGGCCGGTAGCCTGGCCCTCCCCAACCTCCTCCCTCCAACACTTCAACCATTCAATTCTGCCACTTGCTCCTTGTTGATTTCTGACCTTCCCATCCTGTCCCTTTTCTTTCAGCTCTGCCCGGGCAACACTCGGCCCCATCTCCAAGGGCAAATGCAAGTGCTTCTCCAGGTCTCAGGGACACGGGTTCATCACCCCCTCGGATGGGACAGAAGACATCTTCGTGCACATCTCTGAGTGAGTGGTCCCAAAGGGAGCGATGTCTCCAAAACAGGAGCAGTTGGGGGCCGACACGGGTGGGGACGAGGAGGGTCTGCCTCAGTGGGGAAGCTCTAGAGTGGACAGAGTTCAAACCCCCACCATAGAATTTACAAATGATCAATATGGGGGGGCCTGTGGAAGAAGCCCATCCTGTCTGGGAAGGAAATCTGGCAAATCGTATCCACACAAGGCCACACCAAAGCAGTGGAGTCCAGATTGGGCAGCAGAGTTAGTCAACGCTGTTACCTGAGACTGTTGGTGGGCAGCGACGCCATTTCCTGTATTAGAGACAGGATTAACGTCCAGTGAACATCTCTAATGATAAGGATGGCTCAGGCCTGAGGCCTTCCTCGAGGAGCAAGTATTGAGCAGGCAGGGGGCCTACAAGAGGAAGCTGGAGAAAAGGGATGAACCAGAAGGGAGACCAACAGACAAAAGGCATTAATTGGATAAGAGGACAGGAGGAGAGGGGGGGAGAATTGATTGGGGAGGGGTTGTTTTTGTCCCTGTGAAAGTAGAGGGAGAGACAGAGCTGGAGGGAAGGGAGATGGGGGTGGGGGAAGGAAACTGGAAATGTTGACATTAATGCCATCCGGTTCCTCCCTCCGTTCTCAGGCCTTCAATTCAAGGACCTGCCTGCTTTTTGCTCACACCTTTTTTTTTTGCTCACACCTTGAGGAAGGCTCAGGCCTGAAATGTTGGTTCTACATCTTTCTTCCCAAGGACGCGGTGAGACGGGTCAAGTCCCTCCAGCATCTCTGTGATTTTACTACAATTACAGCATCCAGACTTTCCTGTTTCACTCAGTATCTAGGGCGGACATTTTGACACAACCTGTAGAAACATGGAGCACAGAAACGGTTCCTTCAGCCTATCTAGTCTGTACTGAACTATTTATTCTGCCTCATCCCAACGACACAGACCAGGCCTCTCCCATCCAAATTTGTCTCAAATGTTGAAACCAAGCGGTGATTGACCACCTCGGTGGGCCGCAAAACCAAGAGGCGATTGACCACCTTGGTGGGCCGTGGCCCCTGCCTTCTCACCACTCTCTTTCCCTCCTTTCCTTGTCCAGCATCGAGGGGGAATACGTGCCTGTGGAAGGAGATGAGGTCACGTACAAGGTGTGCGCTGTCCCTCCCAAGAATGTCAAGTATCAGGCCGTGGAAGTGGTCATCACTCACCTGGCCCCGGGCACCAAGCATGAGACCTGGTCCGGCCAGATTGTCGACTCCTGAAGGGCAGGGAAGGTACCAGCAGCCACCCCACCCAGGGGACTTTGGAAAGAGCTGAAACAAAACTAATTGTGGGGAGAAAATGTGATTGTGAGTTGTGTATTGTAGCCTTACAGGATATGGATTTTAAAAAAAAGGATTATATATAAAATACAAAGCCTCGGAGAAGAGTGGGGCGGGGGGGGGGGGGGGGGTGGATGGCTTTATCCCTGATGTGTTTTTGCAGCTAGATTTTGTTCTCTACGTTGATGATAAGAGAAATAAATTCTACTGGGTGAAGAGGAATCTGTTGGTTTCTTTGGGCATGTGGGAAGAAGTCCAGAGGGGACTATGGCCGCGGTCAGGGTTGAACCTGGGTCTCTGGAGCGGAGAGGCAGTGGCTCGACTGGCATTGCCCCACCATGGTCCCTGTAATTGTTCAGCCCGCAGGGACCAGCACGCAGTACTTGCCCAACACGCCCAGAATATCAAGGAACCATAGACCATTACAGCACAGAAACAGGGCCCTTCTAGTCTGTACCGAACCAGTGCACCAGGAACCTACTGCACGCTCTCAATGTTGAGTTAAAAAATATTCTTTATTTCTTTCCTTCCCACCAAGCGAATAAATTCACGTCTGTCACAATATTTTGGGCCGCGGTTTCTGTCAACACACAGCCTTGAGGCCGGCTTTGCCAATGCTTCCTGCACAGATACATCACAATACAGTGACAGTTACCATGAGATGGTGCTGGGGAGAACACAATCTCGCCCAGCTCCAGTGGCAGCTCGGCTGGCAAAACGAAAACTAGACCTGACTGTGGGCAAGTGGCAAATAAATCAAGTAGCGTTGCCTTTGCATGCGGATGTGGAAGTTCAAGGGTAACACAGGGCCATGGCCCACAATTCAGTGCAGCCAACATCACCCCCTTGGGCCAAGGAGACCCGTCTCCAGTCAGGTGTGCACCAAGTCATGCGTGGCTCATTCATGCAGGAAGAGCTCTTGGCACAATCTGACCGTATGTTCCGGTGACACCACAGTGTATCCAATTGTCTGGGGTCATGGAAGATCTCATGGTCGTTTCCACCCTGCGATCAAAACAGAACAGGGTCAATTAGGGCAGCATGGTTAGCACAACGTTGTTTCAGCTCCAGTGATCAGGACCGGGGTTCAAATCCAGCGCTGTCCATAAGGAGTGCGTCTGTTCTCCCCGTGACCTGTATGGATTTCGTCTGGGTGCTCCCATCCTTCAAAAAATGCACAGGGGTTGTTGACCAATTGGGTGCACGTGTACGCCCCGCTTTACGAAACGAGGGCGTTCCTGTGAAACCTTGCGCAAGCCGAATGGCATAAAGTGAAGACCATCCACTACTGTTAGAGGCCATTTTTGTAAAAGCGAAAACCCATTCAAATCCTTTTGTAAAAGCGAATTTTTATAATTCGAGTATTTATAAGGCAGGGAATACCTGTAATTGGGTGGCACAGGCTTGTGGGCCAGAAGGGCCTGTTACCATGCTGAATGTCGAAATTTAAATTAACCACAATGCGATAAAGGCCCAGCATTAATCCTGGTGATATGTCACCAAAATGACCCATGGATCATGTCCTGCTCTTTCCCCTACCACAGTGTGCTTATGAGACCACAAGAATTGTCCTCTAACTGCAGCATTGGTTCAGCATTCACGGAGGGGGAGAGTCCCCATCGCAGGCACAGCTTTCCAAGCCAGTCCCTCTCATCCTGGTAAATTCTTCATGGACAGACATTGAACACTAGAAATATGCAGGGTCTCAGTCCTGCACGGGACTGACTAAACGTGTGGCCATCAACTGCATCGCCAGCCACCGATCAACCGCTGGCCACACTGCGTCAGCCCACAACCCACCACCATCTCTTGACCATCAGCTCCATCTTCCAGCAGTCCCATGACCAACCCCCAAGCCTCATCTGTCCCTGACCCCTCAACCCTTTAATTTCCCCCAATCCATTTATCAATCCCCAACCCCTCATTCATACTTCACCTTTCAATCATCTCATAACCCCTCCACACAGTGGAAGATATCCTGACCCCCCCTCCCAGTGCTCCTCACCGGATCAGTCTCATTGCCGAAGAAGTGGATCGTTTTAATTCCATCCTTTTCCAAGATATCCAGGCAGTAACGTTTGTCCCAACCCTCGGGATAGATGTCAAAGCTGATCATGCCTCCTGGACCAGGGGTGCGGAGGAAGCGAGAGGGGAGGGGAGGGGGGGAAGCGAGAGGGGAGGGGGAAGCGAGAGGGGAGGGGGGAAGCGAGAGGGGAGGGGGGAAGCGAGAGGGGTGGGGGGAAGCGAGAGGGGTGGGGGGAAGCGAGAGGGGTGGGGGGAAGCGAGAGGGGGAGGGGGGAAGCGAGAGGGGAGGGGGGAAGCGAGAGGGGAGGGGGGAAGCGAGAGGGAGGGGGGGAAGCGAGAGGGGAGGGGGGGAAGCGAGAGGGGAGGGGGGAAGCGAGAGGGGAGGGGGGAAGCGAGAGGGGAGGGGGAGAGAAAGTGAAAGGGGGATGGAGAGAAAATAATTATGACTCGAATTGTGGAGTCATCACCCAGAATCACATTTCATTGCCGTCCAATGCTATGGACCTGGTTCTTCTACGGAATGCAAGTATGTCCCTGTTACTGCTCAGATGGAGGCCGTTTGGCCCACTCTGCCTGTGCTACCACTGCACTGATGTCAGCATCCTTCTCTGCCTTGTCCATTCCAGTCAGACATCAATGGGGAGAAAGTTATGGGAGAGGGTTTGATCAGCATTGCGAAAGGCAAGTAATGAATGGTGATCACCCATTTATTTGTGTTTTGATGTGGCAACCAAGAGGATCAATGAGCGGAAGATAGTAGATGCTACATAGGCATTACCAAGCCCTTTCACTTCATCCTGCACAGTATATTGGCCGCAACCTTGAATCACACATGTGATTAAAGTAGATACAGGCTCTCAAGCCATACATGTACCCTCACTCAGACTCACCTGTCCACTCACAGGCAGACACGCAGGTTACATGCACACATTCGCACATGGAGGTAAACTGACACACCCACACAAACACAGCCTTGCAGATCCACTGACACATTTACATGGAGACACACACTCGCCCATGCAGGTATACTGACACTCTCCCACAGACACACTCAGAGACTCACGCACACTCAGGTCCACTGGTGCGTGCGGACGCACACGTGTTGCTTACTTGCCTCTTGTACAGTTCAGCCCTTTCCCGCTGAACTCCTTCTGCAAAGCTGCCACAAACTTCTCTCTGATCTTTTCCTTCTTTGGTAGGAGAGGAGGGAAAGGTGAAGATTAACGAAGCCTCTAGCCCACTTGCATCTGGCACCACCCCCCAAGGCCAAGTTCACCTTCCTTCAAAGCCTCAGCACCTCCAAAGTCTGTCCAGTCAATGAGGTGCCTGTGAATTGTGGCCACTGTTACCCTGTAGAAACACAGCAGCCAATTTTCGCAGAGCAAGATCCCACAAAATGCAGTGATGAACCTTGAATTGAGTAGCAACTGTTGGTCGAGAAATGGGGATAAGTCTTTGATTAGTTTACCTCTTGTTACACTAGTCACAAACTGCTCCCCAATATACCAGCACTCTGGTAACCCCATTTTTTCTTATACAATGGTAATTGCGAATATTTAATATCTATCTCTTTTAATTTAATAAATATTATATATATATTTTTTAAGAATGAAGTCCCTGTTCGGAAGCATCGAGTTAAGAGTTTTGCTGAATTTGTAATATTGCAGAGTGTACATCAATAAACTCATTCTCATCGTCAGTGGCGGCAAGGGGTCTCCTGCCTGACCCAGGAACCAGACCTTGGTTTAGCCCATTTCTCAACCTTGTTGTTTTCATTCACATCCCACTTTAACTAATCCCTATGCTATCAGTGCTCTGTGATGAGTAAGGGATTGCTTAAGGTGGGATGTGAGTGGGAAGGGAAGGTTGAGAATCACCGTTGTTTTAATCGTCCTCATTGACTCGTTATGTGCAGTTTCAGAACTCCAAAGGAAATGGGCCAATGACAATTTTTCTCAAGCAAAATATTTCAGTAACAATTGAGTCAAGAGCAGTGGTTCTCAACCTTCCCTTCCCACTCACATCCGACCTTAAGCAATCCCTTACTAATCACAGAGCACCGATGGCACAGGGATTGCTTAAGGCGGGATGTGAGTGGAAAGAACAAGGTTGAGAACACTGATCTATGTCCTCTCGTTTGAGAGTCTCCCACATCTACTTTTCACATGCCCCCTATGATCATACGTTTCAATAAGATTGCCCCTCCCAAGGATATGGATCGAACACTTCTCTTGCTGGCTGATAGGTCAACCCTCTCATCTTTCAGTCTGTCTCCAATAACCACCTAAAACAAAGAGTCCAACAAGGGACCAGAATGAACAGATGCTTTGTCCAAGATTTATTAATGGGAACAATTATAGAAAAGGTCAGAGGTGGTACAATGCAAGGGCAGGACAGCTGGAGGGATCTACTCACTCCCATCCCCCGGGAAAAATAATCACTCTCCTCCTCACCAACAGTAGAAGAGTGAATTGGTGATCCCTCCACGTCAGCGTTCCAGGGTTACCTGGTCAATCCGCGAGAATTCGAGACGCTCTGCCAAGGAGCAGCTCCTGCCGACAGGACAGATGTTCAACATGCCGTTCCGAAACTCGATGAAAGTGCCCCTGCAACACAATGGTTCATGTTACTTCACCTCACAGGGTGCAGGGAGGCTATTTGACCCATCAATTCTATGCCAGCAATCCTGTTCCCCCTCTTAGCATTTTCCTGCAACCAGAAATGCAAGATCACAAGATAGAGGAGCAGAATGAGGCCAATTGGCCCAGTTTGCTTCGCCATTCTATTATGAGCTGATCCATCCTCCACTCCCCGGCCTTCTCCCATAACGCGTTGCCCTGACTCATCAAATACCTGTCAATGGGGAATGAGAGGGGGGAATTGGGGGGGGGGGGTGGGAATGGGTGCTGATGGTCAGCATAAACTGATGGGCTGAAGGGCCTGTTTTCATGCTGTATCTCAATCAGATCCAAGCAGGGGCAGGCCAGGTCACTACTTGTGGGTTAGGATTGGACATGATTCCAGGATCATCAGTCTTTTGGCTACAGCCCCACCACGACTCTGCCCAAAGTTTCTGGGTTCCCATCACCGTGAAGTAATCACGTTTTCATTTCTTCCATATTTTTCTCCTACCGACTACATAATTTGTAAAAAAATGTAGATGTACAGAACGGTAAAAGGCCCTTTCAGCCACCAGTCCCAGCTGCCCAATTACACCCAACTGACCCACAACTCCCAGTACATTTTGAATGGTGGGAGGAAACCAGATCCCCCAGTTGTGAATGGCTGATCTAGAGATCAAAATAATGCAGGTTACAAAGCCCCATCATTGCCCCAGGAACCACTGATCGTATGGATCCACCACCATTTTTGCAAGTTCTGACACCACCTCACACCACCTCCTCCCCTCTCCCAGTCAGCTGGTGTTCCCCCAGAACTCCCACCTCCATGGTACCTGGTCTTCTCACCCTTCCCACCCCTACACAGCCCCTACGGTATCCACAGCTGGCTGACGAAACAGAATGAAGATGGTGCCCATCTCCCACTGCCATACAGGGTCTCCTCCCCCAGAGGGAAGCCATGCCCTCTGCTGCCAAAGCCCTCGTCCCTTTCGCTTCCCATTATCACATCTCTCAAATAAACCAGGAGCACAAGCCCACCTCCCTATTCAAAACCCCAGGCCTTGCCTCCTCTGAACAGTTTCCGCAAACTTCCAATCTTTCAAAATATATCTCCCTTCACTCCCAGGCACAGTCAGCGCCACACTGTTACAGCACCAGTGACCTGGGTTCGAATCTGGCGCTGTCTGCAAGGAGTTTTCACATTCTCCCTTGTGTCCGCGTGGCTTCATCCAGGTTCTCCTGTTTCCTCCCACCTCAAAACTTAGAGGGTTGTAGGTTAATTGGGGTGTAAACTGGGCAGCATGAGCTCGTGGGCCAGAAGGGCCTTGTACCATGCTGTGTGTCTAAATTAACTAAAATTAAATACTGCCAAAGAACAGGGATCCCCATAACCCAGAGAATTCTGGAGATTGTGAGAAGAGATTTCTTGGCAGAGAATAGTGAATTCCACTTGGTCTATGAGTTAGCATAGATTTGTTTGGCTGAATGGCCTCCTGCAATCTGAAAATGGTGCAGGGTCCTATGGTCCTTTCAGTTCTGTCATCAGCCCCCTTTGCAACCAGCCTGGTCATTCCCCCTGTTCATTCACCATCCCGCCCCCTCCATCCCCTTTATCCACACGCCAATGCAGACCATCAAACACCCAGCACCCTGAGCCCAACTACAACACAACAGGTACCTTTTGCAGGGGAGTCTGATGTCAGACATGTAGCTGAGGCAGAAGTTAATCAGGTCCTGGAGTAACTCCTCACCCAGGTAGTTCTGGATGGCCTAAAGGCAAAGAAAGGGCAAGGAGAATTGGTGGGGAAGAGTGAGAGGTTGGGGAGGAGGCTTAAGGAAGGGGAAAAGGAAGGGGAGGAGGAGGAGGGGAAGGGGTGGGGGGGAGGAGGGGAAGGGGTGGGGGGAGGAGGAGAAGGGGTGGGGGGGAGGAGGAGAAGGGGTGGGGGGGAGGAGGAGAAGGGGTGGGGGGGGGAGGAGGAGAAGGGGTGGGGGGAGGAGGAGAAGGGGTGGGGGGGGAGGGGGGAGGAGGAGAAGGGGTGGGGGGGAGGAGGAGAAGGGGTGGGGGGGAGGAGGAGAAGGGGTGGGGGGGAGGAGGAGAAGGGGTGGGGGGGGAGGAGGAGAAGGGGTGGGGGGGAGGAGGAGAAGGGGTGGGGGGGAGGAGGAGAAGGGGTGGGGGGGAGGAGGAGAAGGGGTGGGGGGGAGGAGGAGAAGGGGTGGGGGGGGAGGAGGAGAAGGGGTGGGGGGGAGGAGGAGAAGGGGTGGGGGGGAGGAGGAGAAGGGGTGGGGGGGAGGAGGAGAAGGGGTGGGGGGGAGGAGGAGAAGGGGTGGGGGGGAGGAGGAGAAGGGGTGGGGGGGAGAGGAGAAGGGGTGGGGGGGAGGAGGAGAAGGGTGGGGGGGAGGAGGAGAAGGGGTGGGGGGGAGGAGGAGAAGGGGTGGGGGGGAGGAGGAGAAGGGGTGGGGGGGAGGAGGAGAAGGGGTGGGGGGGAGGAGGAGAAGGGGTGGGGGGGAGGAGGAGAAGGGGTGGGGGGAGGAGGAGAAGGGGTGGGGGGGAGGAGGAGAAGGGGTGGGGGGGAGGAGGAGAAGGGGTGGGGGGAGGAGGAGAAGGGGTGGGGGGGAGGAGGAGAAGGGGTGGGGGGGGAGGAGGAGAAGGGGTGGGGGGAGGAGGAGAAGGGTGGGGGGGGAGGAGGAGAAGGGGTGGGGGGGAGGAGGAGAAGGGGTGGGGGGAGGAGAGAAGGGGTGGGGGGGAGGAGGAGAAGGGGTGGGGGGGAGGAGGAGAAGGGGTGGGGGGAGGAGGAGAAGGGGTGGGGGGGAGGAGGGAAGGGGTGGGGGGGAGGAGAAGGGGTGGGGGGGAGGAGGAGAAGGGGTGGGGGGGAGGAGGAGAAGGGGTGGGGGGAGGAGGGAAGGGGTGGGGGGGGAGGAGGAGAAGGGGTGGGGGGGGAGGAGGAGAAGGGGTGGGGGGGAGGGGAGAAGGGGTGGGGGGGAGGAGGAGAAGGGGTGGGGGGGAGGAGGAGAAGGGGTGGGGGGGGAGGAGGAGAAGGGGGTGGGGGGGGAGGAGAAGGGGTGGGGGGGGTGGGGGAGAAGGGGTGGGGGGTGGGGAGTAGGGTGGGGGGGGGAGGTAGGATTAGAATGGTGTGGGGGGGAGGAGGAGAAGGGGTGGGGGGGAGGAGGAGAAGGTGTGGGGGGGAGGAGGTAAGGGGTGGGGGGTAGGAGGGAAGGGTGGGGGGGGGAGGTGAAGGTGTTGGGGGGGAGGAGGAGAAGGGGTGGGGGGGTGGAGGTGAAGGGGGTGGGGGGGAGGGGGAGATGGGTTGGGGGGAGGAGATGGGGTGGGGGAGGAGAAGGGGTGGTGGTGAGGTGGGAGGGGGTTGGGGTGGGGGTGGTGGAGAAGGGGTGGGGGAGGTGGAGAAGGGGTGGGGGGGAGGGGAGAAGTGGTTGGGGGGAGGGGAGAGGTGTTGGGGGGGGGGGTGAAGGGGTGGGGGGTAGGAGGAGAGGGGTGGGGGGAGGAGGGAGTTGGGGTGGGGGGAGGTGGAGAAGGGGTGGGGGGATGGTGGTGAGGGGTGGGGGGGGAGGTGGTGAAGGGGTGGGGGGTGGTGGTGTTGGGGTGGGGGGTGGTGGAGAGGGGTGGGGGGGGTGTGTAGGGGTGGGGGGGGGATGGGGTTGGGGGGGGTGTGGGTGGTGGGGGGGGGAGGGTTTGGGGGGGGGGAAGGTTGGGGGGGGAGGAGGAGAAGGGGTGGGGGGAGGAGGTGAAGGGGTGGGGGTGAGGGAGGGGTTGGGGGGGGTGGGAGGGTGTTGGGGAGGAGGGAAGGGGTGGGGGGGAGGTGGTAGGTGTGGGGGGGGGTGGAAGGGGTGGGGGGGGTGGTGGTGTGGGGGGGGGGTGGTGTGGGGGGGAGGAGTTGGGGTGGGTGGTGGAGGAGGGGGGTGTTGGGGGGTGGAGAAGGGTGTGGGGGAGGAGAAGGTTTGGGGGGGGGGGGTGAAAGGGGTGGGGGGGGAGGAGAAGGGGTGGGGGGGGGGAGAAGGGGTTGGGGGGGGTGAGGGGTGGGGGGAGGAGGAGAAGGGGGGGGGGGAGAGGTGGTGGGGGGGGTGGTGAAGGGGTGGGGGGAGGAGGTGAAGGGGTGGGGGGTGGTGGGTTGGGGTGGGGGGAGGAGGTGAAGGGGTGGGGGGGGAGGAGTGGGGTGGGGGAGGAGGAGAGGGGTGGGGGGAGGAGGAGAAGGGGTGGGGGGGAGAGGAGAAGGGGTGGGGGGGGAGGAGAGGGGTGGGGGGAGGAGGAGATGGGGTGGGGGGTGGAGGAGAAGGGGGGGGGGGGGGAGAAGGGGTGGGGGGAGGAGGAGAAGGGGTGGGGGGAGGAGGAGAAGGGGTGGGGGGAGGAGGAGATGGGTGGGGGGAGGAGGAGAAGGGGTGGGGGGAGGAGGAGAAGGGGTGGGGGGAGGAGGGAGAAGGGGTGGGGGGAGGAGGAGAAGGGGTGGGGGAGGAGGAGAGGGGTGGGGGGAGGAGGAGAAGGGTGGGGGAGGAGGAGGGAAGGGGTGGGGGGGGAGGAGGAGAAGGGGTTGGGGGGGGAGGAGGGAGAAGTGTGGGGGGAGGAGGGAGAAGGGGTGGGGGGGGAGGAGGAGAAGGGTGGGGGGAGGAGGAAGGGGTGGGGGGAGGAGGAGAAGGGGTGGGGGGAGGAGGAGAGAAGAGGTGGGGGAGGAGGAGAAGGGTGGGGGAGGAGGAGAAGGGGTGGGGGGGAGGAGGAGAAGGGGTGGGGGAGGAGAGGAAGGGGTGGGGGGAGGAGGAGAAGGGTGGGGGAGGGAGGAGAAGGGGTGGGGGGGAGGAGGAGAAGGGGTGGGGGGAGGAGGAGAAGGGGTGGGGGGAGGAGGAGAAGGGGTGGGGGGAGGAGAGAAGGGGTGGGGGAGGAGGAGAAGGGGTGGGGGGAGGAGGGAGAAGGGGTGGGGGGAGGAGGAGAAGGGGTGGGGGGGAGGAGGAGAAGGGGTGGGGGGAGGAGGAAGGAACGCGAGGGAGCGGTGTAGACAAGGAGGAGCAAGGTTAGGTTATGTTCAGAGTAGAAGGGTGAAGGGGAGGTCAGGAGGGGGAAGGGGAGGAGGTGGGTCAGGAAGAGCCAGGTGAGAAATCAGGCAGGTAGATAGGTGGGGGAGGGAAAAGGTGGCGAAAAGGGGAGTTGGAGGAGGAAGAGTACAGTAGGAAGAAGAGGGAGGAAGGGTGAGAGGTGAAGGTTGGGGAAGGAGAGAAAGGTTAAGAGTCCAGAAGAAGGGGAGAGAAGAACAGAAATTGGGGCAGGCAGCCGAGTGGAAAGATGTGAGCCCTACCTCTGTGGCAAAGCCTTGCACCCACCTCCTTGGTGATGAACTTTCCATCCCTGTACTGAACCGTTCCATTTTCAGCGAAGAGGTAATCGAATTTCTGAATGACTGCAAAGGCCAAAGAGAATGGCTTTGGGCACTGACGGCTGGGTCCCGTCCCCCCCCCACCCCCCCGGATCACCAGCTCGGGTCCGAGACTCCCGCAGCCTCCTAACCCACACCCTGTCCCACAGTCTCTGCCTCACCTTCTTCTCCTTCCCCAAGCTGCTCCGCTATCTTGGTGTAATCCGAGCCGCCCACGACACCAATCTTCACCTTCTTCTCAGTCGCTGGAAAAACTCGTCCAGCTCAGGAGAGATTTTCTGCAGGAAGAGGTGGGGGTGGGGGGAATGTGAGAGCTGGTGGGGAGGTTCTGGCTTGTTAGATATTATTTTATTTTGTAATACATTTCCCAGTGAACCAGGTCTGGGTGACACTCGGATTGGCTGCCAGATGCTTTTATTTCTTTTAAAATGTAAAATTTAATTTAAATTGTTTTAATTTAATTTTTTAAATTTAAATTTTACATTTTAATGTAAATTTAGACGTACAGCACAGCAACAGGCCCTTTCGGCCCACGAGTCCATGCTGCCGAATTAACCTTCACTCCTGGAACATTTTGAACAGCGGGAGGAAACCGGAGCCCCCGGGGAAAGACCACGCAGACACGGAGAGAATGTACAAACTCCTTACAGATGGTGCGGCCTTTGAACACCGGTTCCGATCACTGGCGCTGAAACAGTGTTGCACTAACTGCTACACCAACCATCTCCCCCAAAAGGTAGTTTATTCAGCGATTACAAGAAACCATATTAATGCAATATTAGAGTATTTGAGTTACACACTATTTACCCGTTCAAATGATGACTCGGTCAACACCATTCAGAACACACTCGAGCCCCTGTGACACCCACCAGTCTCGGAAAACCCCCACTATACCATGGACATTGTGTGCTCCTTCTCCAGGGGCAGGTAAGAATGAGGGGCAACCCTGGAAGATTGGGCAGTCAGCCCAGGCCAAACTCTTGACTGCCTGCTGCCTGGACCCAGGAACAGGGCCAGGGACAAACCGACCAGGAGATCCACGAGCGACCCACCCCTCTCCTCCACCGGGTGTGGCTGCCATTTGCTTGTGGTTTTCCTCAGGGGGTTGGTGTTGGGGCCACTTCTTTGATGCTGTATGTTAATGATTTGGATGATATGAAGTGGGTGGAGGAGCAGGTTCTGTGGAGGAAACACGGAGGCTGCAGGACAGACAGATGAGGAGAAGTAGCAAATTAAATCTAGAGTCGGAGAGTGTATGGTCATGCACTTCGGTAGAAAAAATAAATGGGCAGAATATTTCTAAAATGGGGAGAAAAATTGAAAATTCCTAGATGTAAAGGGACCAGGGAGCCCTCATGCAGCACAGCCTGACGGCAAACTTGCAGGGCGAGTCGGTGATGAAGAAGGCAAATGCGTTGCTGGTGTTCATTTCAGGGGGAATAGAATATCAAAGCAGGGAGGTGATATGGAGGCTTTATAAGATCCTGGTGAGACTCACCTGGGGTATCGTAAGCAGTTTTGGGCTCCTCATTGAAGAAAGGATGTGCTGACATGGGAGAGGGTTCAGAGGAGGACAACCAGGATGATTCCTGAAATGAAAGGGTTTGACAGCTCTTGTCCTGTATTCATTGGAATTTAGGAGAATGAGGGAGATCTTGTTGAAGCATTTTTAATGTTGACAAGCGTGGACAGAGTAGATGTAGAAAGGTTGTTTCCCACGGTGGGAGAGTCCTAGGACCAGAGGGCCACAACTTCAGGATTGAAGGTGTCCACTTAGAACAGAGATGCAGAGGAATTTCTTCAGCCAGAGGGGTGGGGGGGGGGGGGGTAAAATCAGTGAAATTTGTTGCCACAGGTGGTTGTGGAGGCCAGGTCAATTAATGTATTTAAGGCAGAGATTGACAA